>NW_017670527.1:200416-207627 GCF_001879085.1 Nicotiana attenuata
ACAATGGTGCCAATCTCAACAGTCATTTGATGGCCGAGACATGCCAGCAGTTTAAGATCACGCACCGCAATTCCACCCCATATCGTCCTAAGGCAAATGGAGCAGTCGAAGCAGCTAACAAGAACATCAAGAAAATACTTCGGAAAATGGCAGAAGGGTCGAGGCAATGGCATGAGAAGTTACCTTTTGCCCTGTTGGGCTACCGCACTACTGTCCGCACTTCAGTAGGGGCGACTCCCTATTCACTGGTGTATGGAACTGAAGCAGTAATACCCGCGGAGGTTGAGATCCCGTCCCTTCGGATCATCGCCGAGGCGGAAATTGATGATGTTGAATGGGTTAAAGCCCGCTTGGAACAACTAAGTTTGATTGATGAGAAGAGATTGGCAGCAGTGTGTCACGGTCAATTGTACCAACAGAGAATGGCAAGAGCATATAACAAGAAAGTGCGTCCGCGGAAGTTTGAAGTAGGGCAGTTGGTGTTGAGGCGTATCCTACCTCATTGGGCTGAGGCAAAAGGAAAGTTCGCCCCAAACTGGCAAGGGCCATTTGTCGTAACCAGAGTGTTGTCCAATGGCGCTTTATATTTGACAGATGTGGAAGGAAAATGTGTAGAAATGGCTATCAACTCTGACGCAGTCAAGCGATACTATGTATGATTTCTTGGTTTAATTGTACTTTATTGTATTTGGCATATTTTTGAGATTGAAATGACGAAGGCATTTTGTTCTGTTATCCAAACACTTTATCCTTTGTTACCCCTCTTGAGCCTCATTTACTTTCTTTCGTACCCCTCTTTCAGAGTCAATAACAACTCGGAAGTTCGAGCAAGGCAAAACAGTGAAGAAATAAGAAACCACAGTCCAACGGAAAGAAAAAAAAAGAAAAAAAGAGAAGAGAAAAAGAAAAGAAAAAAAAAGAAAAAAAAAGAAAAAAAAAAGAGAAAAGAAGAAAAGAAAAAGAAGAAAAGAAAATGAAGAAAAGCAAAAAGAAATGAAAAGAAGAATGAAAAGGAAAAAGGAAAGGAAAATGAAAAGGAAGAAAAGAAGGTGGAAGAAAAGGAAAGATTGCAACAGCAAAGTAATTCCTACGACCTGAACTACGTTTGACTTGATCCCGAAAGGGTACGTAGGCAACCTCTTGTTGGGGTTCAGTCACACCAAAACAAAAATCCAAAAGTCCCCACAAAAGGAACTGGGGCAGTAGTTATGGTTGTGCAAGGAAGTTGATTCCGAAAGTTGTAGTTGTGAACCCATAATTGAATTGTTTTTGAGCCTTTTTTATACCCTTTCTTTCTAGCCCTATCCAAAAGCCTACATTACAGTCCAAAGAAAGACCTTTTGATCAATCTTCAGGAAGTGCCGATACGAGCGAGTAAAAGTGATTCACGTCAGGGGCAACACTCCGGTACAGCTCTGGAGACTCCGCCAGCCCTTTTGTGAGTATTGCTCAGGTGCGCCGGGACATGACACAAAAAAATGTTGGTACTTGAAAACGGCTATCCAAGAGCTCATTGATACCCGTCGAATTGAAGTACAAGCTCCAGAAACGCCTAACATCACCCAAAATCCATTACCAACCCACATAGCTGTCACACCTCCTTTTTATATATTTTCTTGTTCAGTGGCAAATAAACAAACTAATTTGAAAATAAAATCCTCTTCTGTTCGAGCCTGAGCCTCAAACCTAGAGCGAGAGAGAAAGAGAGAGAGAGAGGTTCCGAAGATGGTGCAGTGACTCACCTACCGGAAGCGCCACGGCTATGCCACCAAATCCAACCAGCACCGTGTCGTCAAAACCCCTGGTGGGAAGTTGATTTACCAGAGTACGAAGAAGCGGGCTAGTGGTCCTAAGTGTCCTGTAACTGGAAAGAGGATTCAGGGGATTCCACACTTGAGACCAACTGAGTATAAGATATCCAGATTATCTAGGAACAGGAGGACTGTGAACCGTCCCTATGGTGGAGTATTGTCTGGAAGTGCAGTAAGGGAGAGGATTATTCGAGCTTTCTTGGTGGAAGAGATCAGCCGCAATTCTCATTTGGTTTATCCTCACTAGCCCTGATCATCATTACGGTCTGTGACGGCTTCTTATGCTCTCCCTTTTGGATTAGCTCGATCATATGGGTCTCGTGATGGGTTGGTAATGGATTTTGGGTGATGTTAGGCGTTTCTGGAGCTGTCACACCTCCTTTTTTCGCTACTACACCCCGTGAAGGGTATAATAAAGGAGTTTTTCCAATTAAAGGACAATCGAAACGGGATTCGTTTATTAAGAGATTCAGAGTCGCCACTTGGGAGATTTATGGTGTCCCAAGTCACCGGTATGAATCCCGAATCGAGGAAAGGGTTTGACTCTATGTTAACACTCGCGAACCAGAAATCCGAGTAAGGAATCCTGTTAACCCGGGAGAAGGGGTTAGGCACTCCCGAGTTCCGTGGTTCTAGCACGGTCGCTCAACTGCTATATTTGGCTAATTTCTGATTTTAAGACATGTTATCTTATTGCAATTTTAGAATTATTTAACCGCTTTTAATTAATTAATTTTAAGAAAGTGAACGCCGTTTAAGAGCGTGTTTTTGGATCACGTCACATGAAATGCACCCAGATCCTCGACACCTCTTATTCAACGTTTTGGGATTTGGATTTGGGTCACATAAATGTGCACCCGTATTTATGAAGGTAACATTANCTTAAGAACTCATCTGCCAACTCAAATTGTGATGCATGTACTTCTCTGGATACACCCTCGTCAGATATATGCGGTATGATATACGGCACCTCAGATGTAGTATTCTCCTCCATCATTACTTCACCACAAACAAAATTAGCCTCTGTAGATGAATTTAACGTGTCTCCGGTTGAAATAGCATGTGGGTGTTGATCGGAATGAATGTCGGTGTTCACCTTCCTTTGCATGACCTAATAACATAATAATAGAATATATTAATATAGCATATTTTTTTCAGGAGTGTATTCTGTTAATGGATGCATAAGTATATGTGTGTATTCTGAACCATGTATGTTGATGTATACGTGCTACAATATACATGAGTAAACCGAAGGATGATAAAAGATATTTTAAAATATGTATTTAGATAATCCTGAATACATATGTATAACTGAATTAACATGTATAGACTTGTATTATGTAATATGTATGTTCTTGTATATATGATTAAACTGAATAATAGTAAAAACTAAATTAAAATATATATATTCTGAATATAATTATATAAACATATACTAAAGAGATTAAAAAAATGTTAACCTCTTTCCTCAACAGCTATATCACTCTGTGTTTGGCATTTGGGATTATCTGGCAAGTTGACATCAAATGACATTTAAATACCATCATCATATCTCCCGGTATATTTCTTTCTCTGGTATACCCTTTCTGAATTTTGATTGGCTTTAACCTGGTCAGAAAGCTTTTTGAAATTTTCATCAATCAATGTTCGTAGAGAAGTGAACTCGCCCATCACCTAATCAATACACAAATAATTAGAGAGGTGTTAGAAAACTATAAGAAAGTTAATACATAAACAGTAAAGTAGAAAATATTTTACCAATATCCACATAATCCTTGAATGAATTTAGATCCTTCCTCAAAGAAGACAAATCATCTGCTTTCTCTTCTGCTAGCTTCTTAACATGCATTTCAGTTTCTTTGATTTTAGTTATGCCAGCAGGAGGAGTCTTGGATTGAGGTATTGCCGACACATGTGGAATTTGACTCTCTGTAGTTGAGGGATCTATAAGCTGTTGTTTGCACTTTTTGTGAGGCGGTGATGAAGATGGACCAACACTTGCATCATGTTTCTTCTTAGGCTGAAGAGGCGTTGTAGGACTAAAGTCATCCGAATCATCTTAATTTTTGTCAGAATGAGTACGACTGTTCACTACATCAACTCCTTCTGGAGGAATCTGAATAACAACAAGCTCTATATCGCTTGGTTGAATGTCACTTTAAACAATATGAAAATAGAAATACCCTCAAAATGAACGACATTTGGTGAATGATTACAAAATTATGCTCATTGAATTACATATGTATCTATAAACTGTTTTCTGTATTCTTATGTATTCCAGTTAAATTGTAAAACAGAGAAATAAGTTGTATGTTGTATACAATTGTATTTAATATTTAATTCATACAATGTATTATGTATTATACAGTATGTGCTTTTGAAACATGGACATTGATGTATGATGCATTGAACTATATTTCAATAAAAATTTCAATAATAATTTCACTAACAGAAATATACGCCTAAAAAAGAAAATTCAGTCACTTACGAATAGTAAATTACCATGTTTCCCTGGTCTTGAACATGCCGTTCATCAAATAAGAATAAGTTGGCTGGTTAATAGTGGATTTCCAATTGAGTATTCTGGGTATCCGGTTATCAACTCGCCGTGCAATTTCGGGTCAACCTTTGAACAACACTCGTAAAATCATACTTGCATAGCGAGAGGCATCCCCGCTATCCTATAGTACTTCTTCTGAGAATCCATCTTCTTGCTAATAGATTTAATAAGGTATTGGAATGCTTCCTTACCCCATGGATAATTAGAATAGCTCCCACTCTTGACCAAGTCAAAATACTTTCTTGGGATGGTAAAAGCGTCTTCTTGGTGGAAAATATGAAAGTGTGTATGAAATATAGCACAACTATTTTGATGGCATCCTCATCGTTGTCATGACCCCAATTCTTGTCATTAAAGCATTTCAACAAATCTTTCTTCTTGACATTCTTTGCACCGCCAAAGTATGTATCAACAATCCCGTTAGGCACCTTTGTTATAAACTGAAAATCTTCAGGTCACCAACACAATTGAGACCAGTGACAAGCGCAAACTCCCTGATTGAAAAGGATAATGTTGTACCATTGACGTATATTGAAAATGAATCATCATGAGTTCCTTCCAGCTGCAGAACCATGAAGCACCTGAACAATTGATGTTGGATCTCACAACGTTTCATTTCAAGGAAAATTGCAAAACAAGTAGTACCAAATATTTGTACTGTTCTAGAGTAAGTTTTTCTTTGAGGTCGGATGCTATGTCAGTGTTAGTGTAGGAACTGATATGCGGTGATAAAATAGGCGGGTGTTTCACAAATAGTTTTATTTCCTGCATAGAATAAAGATTACAAAAAAATTCATAAAACTTTTGCAATACATAACCCATTCATGTTTTGAATGAACTTTTGAATACATCAAAAAACATCTAAATACAATATGCAAAAGGCATTGTAATAAGTACAAATCAGTGAATGAACTTTTCAATACATCTAAACACATCTACATACAATATGCAAAAGACACTGGGATAATTACAAATCAGTTAAGGTATTTTTGAATATATATAAATACATCTACATACAAAATGCAAAAGTTATTGAAAAAGGTACAATTCAGTGAATGCACTTTTGAATACTTATGAATACATCAACATAGATGTATACCATATCAACATATGTATCCACTATTGCACACATATCAATACAATAAAATACAACAAGAGAAACCCATTAGAGAAGGTAATACTCAATGTATGAGGACTCAAATACATATAGATACATCAACAATTACCTTTTCGTCCCGTGTATTCGAGCTATTTCCTGTATCGACCTCCTTTCTCTTAACACCAGAAGCATTATCCATAGGTTTTCTTCTCTTTTCCGCATCGGGAAGTGTTGATTCTTTCGAAGATTTCTCAACTTGGACTTCTTTCGATGTGTTATTGCGTATTTTAGTTCTCCTCTCTGCAACTGTATTTGTTGCTTAACCTGCAAATTTCAATTTCGCTTGAGAGATTTGCAAAGAGAAAGAGGGCCCATCAAAATTGAGTGCTTTGGTGGATATACCTCTGGTAACCCTCTTCTGGGATGTTGAATCAGCCATTGGAGAGGAACTTTAAAGTTTTCTGTTGGAAGCATAACAATGATTATTATTTATAAAGTAGAGATAAACAGAATAAACACACTAAAAGCGAAAATCTAAACACTTAATTACTTACCACAACTATTTGGAGCACAAACTATAGAAAATTGAGAGAGACAATGTAGATGAAGAAGTGAAGAATCGTGGTTTCTGAGAAAGGGGAAGATAATGGCGATGAGAGCGAGAGAAATTGGAAGTTCAGTATCGTGGGTTCTGAGAATGTATTCGAGAATGGCGATGTGAGTGAGAGAAATTGGAGAGAGAGAACGTGGAGAGAGAAGTTTTACATCAAATACGGTAATTTTGTGAGAGAAAAATCTAAAAGAATGAGAGAGAAAAATAATACAAAGCGTATTTTATGGCTTAAGGGTAGGGGGTGACCATAAATAGATATTTGGCTATAAAAATCAAAAAAGAGTTATGGAATATAATTTTTTAAAAGAGTATTTTAAAATAAATAAGGTATTAACTTTTGCTATAGGAGGTAAAAATTCTCAATAAGAAACCTAGTACATAAACAAAAGAAAGCCCAACAATAAAAAATTTTCGGGGATACGACCCAAAATACCAGCCCAAGCAACTAGTGGGTTTGGATTGGATTGAAGCCCAAAAGAACAAAGTTTGCCCAAATCATTGTCAATCTTAACCGTCCAAGCATATTTCTTAGTGGCCGTCAGATCTAGGGCAAATTCCCGACTAGGGTTTTGCCTTTTAACTTTGTTATCTCAAAGCCTTCTTCACTCCCTCTTCTGTTCGAGCCCGAGCCTCAAACCTAGAGAGAGAGAAAGAGAGAGAGAGGTTCCGAAGATGGTGCAGCGACTCACCTACCGGAAGCGCCACAGCTATGCCACCAAATCCAACCAGCACCGTGTCGTCAAAACCCCTGGTACAACAAAAACTATCTTTAATATTAGTCTTTAATTTGATTCTTCTTGATTCATTCAATTTTAAGTATGAATTAGTATTTCAATGAATTGGCCGATTTGAGCGGAATGGATATAGACTTTATAAAAAGTCGATTATAACTAATTTGGGATTGAGACGTAGTTGATTGATTGATTTATTTATTGTACAGGTGGGAAGTTGATTTACCAGAGTACCAAGAAGCGGGCTAGTGGTCCTAAGTGTCCTGTAACTGGAAAGAGGATTCAGGGGGTAATGTCATCTTTTTTTTCCCACATATTCTTATTCTGCATTTCTAGATGCGTTGATGGAGCTAAATCTGTGCTATTTAGATCTAAATTCGTAATATATATATATATA
>NW_017670527.1:207647-280916 GCF_001879085.1 Nicotiana attenuata
ATATATATATATATATATATATATATATATATATATATATATATATATATATATATATATATATATATATATATGTATGTATGTATATTTTCCAGAGCTGTGCTTTGCATATATCATGTTTGTTTAAGTTATTGATACCTCTAGGAATAGAATTGCATTCTGCTGCATATTCTTCACCATGTATTTCCTGTTCTGCACTTCTACCATTAAGTGCTCCATAGCAATAAATTCGGTCATGTTTCTGTGATTGGAGCTTCATTTACAATTTTGTTAGAAATTAGTGTTGGTTCTGATGTGTAGTGTACATGATCCACTTTGCATTGTCTGATATCCTAGATGTAGATCTTAAACGTTTCTAAAATACCTGATTATGGCTAGTCTTTTTTCTTTTTGAGAAAAATTATGGTTAGTCGTCTTCAATATGGTCTTTTTTTCTGTTTACTGTTTCTTACTCAGAGTGAGGCCAAAGCATCTCTCTTGGTATTGTATAACCATATGCTGATTCATTTTTTCATTTTTACCATTATTAAAATGGTGGAGGTGAAGTTTTTTAAATAAGTAAATAATTTAATTATTATTGGTAGTAAATCCTGTATACAAGGTGAACTCTAGATACTGATTCTGCGGTCAGATTATTATAGTTATGTTGTATATTGAGATAGCTATCTTTAAACTGTGCTATTGGAGTGAGTAGAGTCAGCTTGTATTATTTGAATTCTCCCATCTCTGACTAAAATGCTCTTTCATTAAGCCGCAGACAAGATTGCTTCTTCTAGTCTCTAGAATTAGGAAAGAAGAATCAGGCTTTGATATTTTAAATATATCTCTTATTTGAATTTTTATTATATTCTCTTTTACAGATCCCCTTTAGTAGAAACTGAAGCATCATAAGAATTGCTAATGCCAACTTTAGCTTTTCTGGTGCTTCGTTCAATGAATAATTGAAATGATGTTAGGTATTACCTAGATGCTTTTCAGCCCCGCTTATGGTTATATACTCTTTGCCCTTGTATTTGGTATTTAAACTCTTATTGTCATGTAGTTCATTGGTCTAGGTGTTTTTTTTAGCTTAGTTAATTATTTCAAGCATTTGGTGCAATCTATTCATCAAACCTTGCTGTCTTGCAGATTCCACACTTGAGACCAACTGAGTATAAGAGATCCAGATTATCTAGGAACAGGAGGACTGTGAACCGTCCCTATGGTGGAGTATTGTCTGGAAGTGCAGTAAGGGAGAGGTTTGTTCTCGTAGTCTTTGTTGGCTTGTCCGTTTCCATTATTTGTCTAATTCATGCTCCTTTGTCTTATAACTGTGTAATGTTGGTTTGCAGGATTATTCGAGCTTTCTTGGTGGAAGAGCAGAAAATTGTGAAGAAGGTTTTGAAGATCCAAAAAGCCAAAGAAAAGCTGGCGGCCAAGAACTAAGCTGAGAGTTTAGAGGGACTTTAGTTTAAATTTTGGTGAAATTTTGACATTCAAGTGTTTACTAGTTGTGCACTACAAATTGACCTGATTGCTGCAACTTTTGAGGAGCATTTTGCTTTAGTTGAATATATCCGACTTCATTCCCCATTCTATATAAATTGAGTTGTCAATCTTGTCTTAATATACCTAATATATCACACAATGGTTTCATCTTGCTAGTTGAATCTTTATTATGAGCAACTCAGTTGATGGTGAAAGAAATGTGCCCAAAGCAAGTAGATGTGTAAGCATTGTCTGAATGTTGGGAGGTCATTGTGCTTGGATCTCGGTTAATGGGGGTCTATCTCTTGTTTGATTTTTGTTGTTCATGAAGCTGCAACTAGGATCAAATGTATACATTGCTTATTGATCCTAGTTGCAAGTGAATCCAAAACCGGGTTTGTTGATATTGTGAGGATGAACATTGCATGCTGGTGTAATACTCTGATTAAGTTAAAGGAAATAAGGTATAATGCTCTGATTCAGAAGGGTAATTTTTAGAGGCCATGGATTAAATACAAAGGTGGCACCATATGGTGATTTTGTCATGTGCCCTGACACATTTATAATGGTCCATTCAAATATCTAGGACCAGGGTTTCTCTTCTAAAGTATACCATCTAGAGCAATGAAATTAGAGACAGAGGTTTCTTCGGCAACTTAATGATGGTTTGCTGTATCTGAAAACTATACTGTGCTTAGTTACTTGGCACTTCGACTATGCCTAAAAAGCTTGATAAATGAAACCTTTCACTAAAGCTTGCTCTAGTAAGGTTGTCACCCAGGTGTATATGAGTGGACTCTTTTCTGGGTCCAGAATCTTCAGGCCAAGGACCTTTTCTTGAGCCTTGAAATCCTTTAGTGTTGCAACCATCATGATATCCAGAACCCCTGGATCTTCCCTGCGGATTTTGCGATTCCCTTAAGTCAAGAAAATTCTCATTCTTTCTTCCAGCACTTCTAATCTCTCCCACAGTTCCTCACACGCTTCCTCCTGGGTAACCATGATCTTGGATATGATGTCAAACAACTGAAATATGGAAAGCACAAATTAACAAAATCTTGAAATTCAAATGTTAAAAACACACGATTATATAATCTTACCAGTTGGATGTAACCAGTCCAGAAACGTAACTCTGGCTCTTTCATATGGATCTTCTTGCAAGAGTTTAGGTATGAGATTCCAAGTTTTATCAATATATTCAATGATGACAGGTGATTCCACAACAGCTCTACCGTTGTGAATCAACATGGGTACCGTTTTGTGGACTGGGTTGTGTTGGAGAAGCAATGGACTCTTGTTGCTCAAGTCCCTCTCGCACAAGCTCGAAAGGTATGCCTTTGATCTTGAGAGCAAGTTCAACTCTCTTTGAATAGGGGCTATCATTTCCTAGAAGAATTAGCTTTGTTCTCTTGCATTTTCTCTTAATCTGAGTTGTGAAGGTTGTTGCTCGGATGCTGCTGAGTTCTGGCAGTGACAGGGGACCTTGTACTTTCAACCAAGTCCGCGATTAACCTTTTCTAATAGCGAAGGCCTAATGAGCCATTGTAGTCATTAGTCAAACGTTTTACACAATACATTGTCTATTGACGGGGAAAACTATCAAATAATATGGAAAAAGGCCAATGGCGTGCTTCAACTTGCAGGATTTTGGAGCAACTTTATGTTTTCAAGCAATACTTACTCCACTATTATAAGTATTTATAACTTATGTGGACTGTCAGCGCACCGTTGTTGGTGGTAGGCTATAATCCCGTATTTTAGTTGCTTATTGCACTCTTATTCACTGCACTTTACTTGTGTTTGAACTTTAATTTGTAGTGTTTTGCACTGATTGTGTGTTTTATGCTTTGTAGGAGATGATGTCGAGTTAAGAAGATGTTCTGGAGCTAAATCGAATAATTGGAGCTTTGACGTCTGAGTAAAAACCAAGGAATTAAATCGGGATCGTGTCCGGGGCTCGCGAACCGACGTTGCACATGAAAGTTGGAAGAAAGAGCAAGGGCTAGAGCAAAAAAAGTACTAGTGCGTCGCATAAAGCGTGACATTAGTATAAAATTTCGTCAGAAGTTTGAGAAGTTCAGAGACTTGGAGTTTTTGGGTTCTGACAGAAAAATACACTAATGCGTGGCATAGTGCATAGCATCAGTACAAAATTTTGTACTGAGATTTTACAACCGAGCAAATTGCAATAATGCTACGCAGTGCGACGTATGAAGTGTGAGCCCCGTCAGTCCCGACGGATTCAATAAATATATCAATTCATCTCTCCATTTTCTGTGAAAAGGGGGACAGGGAGCATAATTTCATTTCCAACGGGGGATCCTTTTTTCCTTTTTTTCTTTTTTGTTTCGCATTTCTCATCAAACAAATAGGGGATTTTTTCATTACTTCAACCGCAGGTTTTTCTACTTCGGCTCAAAGAGGGTAGTTTCGTCCGGGTTCGTTCCTACATGGTATAAATACACTAGAAACACGTTTTTGAGAGGACTTTTGACATACTTTCGACCCAAGGAAGCTAAGTAAGAGTTGGAAGAACACAAGCACAAGGATTTCATCATTCCTTTTTCACTCAAGACCCGAGTTTGGATCGAATCTATGCTTTCCTATGCTTTAATTATATTTGTGATGAATTTCTCCATGCCTATGGAGAAGTTCCCTTTAGGATTTGGTGGATTTGGTGTATTGATGATTGTTTGTGGATTATAACTCTAGTTTTATGTATTGAATCGTTTTGGACGATTTCATTGTTGCATCTATATTCACTAGTTCATGTAATCGAGGGAGGCATAACTTGTGATATCTTGGGATTATATTGTTGGTTGAGTTCATAGATTCTTCTAAGTAATCTAAAGAGGCTAGTTGAATCATTGATTAAACCTAGTTAGGAGAATAATCGAAAGAGGTTTTGCTAAAGACAAATCCACTATGCATTCTTGCGTATCTTCATAGTGCTTAATTTGGTTCGGCTCGTGAGGTTAAGGCTTAATCGAGAGAGGAGTTTCTGTTGAACGTTTGAATCAATAATTGAGTGAATTCGAGAGACTCACTTGAACATTAGAAGTGAATTATCTATAGTTAGATCCGGAACAATTATCTTGCACCTATCCTATCAAAACCCTACATTCTCCCACTGATAACCTTATTTGCTTATTCCTTGTCTCGATAGTCACTAGTCAATAGCTTTAGATTTTTAGTTAATTTTAATTATTAATCATATAAATCTCAACTGTTGATCCACCTGGATAGCAATCAAGTTAGAAACTACGAGAATATCGTTTAAATCCAATCCATGTGGATACGATATTATACTATACTATCTTTGATTAGCGAGCATAATTTAAGTGTATGTTTTGCGCTCGTCAAATTTTGTAGTTTAATTTGCAATCTGAGAGTTTTTCTTATCTATACTTTAATTTATCACTGCAAACACATGATATCAACCGTGCAATGAGAGGCGACAGTTTAAGCAGGTTGTACTAGCTATTACACCTTAAGCAGTGTGTAACTAATAAATGAAATACTGTGTTTCTAAAAATAAAGACTTTGGAGAGTTGGGAGTGACACGAGGTAGAAGAAATGAGAAGAAAGGGACTTGACTTTTATTATAATAATAATAGAAAAGGAGGTATAATTTAATTAATTTGTACCCTACCTGATGCTACTTGAGAAGTCAAATAATTTTTTCTTGCCGCAATTTCAAAAATATTTTCAAAAAGTTTTATTATAAGATATTATGATCTAGATTATTTTAATGCAGTTTCTAACTATATTAAATTTTATTTCAAGAATTTGAATTCCCAATGAAAATTAGATTATTTAACATTTACCCTCTCATTATGGGGGACACGAAGAAATTATATTATTACCAAGGGTTATAAATTACCTAGATTTAATTAAGAAAAAAATAAGTGAAAGATATGATTGGTTGAGATGGAAACATGAATTCCCTGGTTCGCGGGAAATTTGTTTTTTTTTTTTTTTTCCTTCTTTCATAATTAGTTTATGGAGGACAAAAATCACTCCCCATCATTGAAACCATCGGATTTGGTTTTGTCCAATTGTCCTTCTCAGAATCCGACGTAAGTGTTATCTTTCCCGTTCCTAGCCCTCTCTGCCCTTAACCAAATTCAAAACAAAGAACAGCATTTTTTGTTATTTATTTTTTGACAAAGAGCTGGGTGTTTATATTCGTTGACACAATGATTTAATCAAATTGGAACTGCAACATTGCTGCTTTTTGGAGATTCGTAAGATATTTTTGCATTTATATGCGGATTACGCCACCTACGTATTTGCATAGGAAATTTAAAGTTTTTTTTTTTCTTTCTAAAGGTATATATGTAGTATATTAAGAGGCGCAACATTATAATGATTTGTGCTTCCTACTAATTTTCTTCTCCTTGGATCACTTTCTTTTTGTGTGTGTGTGTTATCTATTGGTGACAATAGGAGATATAGTGCTTATTTGTGAAGTTTGATGGATATGAACTGAGTGAATATTTGTTGGTTCCTGTATTCAGATTCGTGTATTATTAATTCAATTAGCCTCAGATTTTACGCCTTTGTTTGATGTGATTCAATTTCTTTGTCTTGTTGAGATCTTGAAGTTGAGAAGTCAAAACAACAATTCCAATTTTGTCTGGATTCATCTACTATGCATTGCATGTCTAGGATAAAAGGAAAATAGCCAGAAGAAGAACGTGGTAGCAATTAATATACTACTGGGGATGGAAAGCATGTGCCTTTTCTCCTTTTATCCATAGGAAAGTCACTTTTAAATGAAGTTGCTTGGATAATTTTCTGTTTCGACACAACATAGCATCTACATTTTGCATTATATCCCCATTTAGGATGACCTACAAAAATTATTGAGGGAAGATGAGGAATTTTAATTACTCCCTCTGTTTTAATTTAGATGAGGTAGTTTGACTTGGCACGGAGTTTAAGGAAAGTGTGTTATCGAAATTGAAACAGAGGGAGTATGTATTATATTCTATCGTCATAGAGATGGGTATATGCAAGCTTCTCTGTACACAATAAGTACTTCTACTAGAAAAGAAAGAAGCATGAAATGGGAGAGGGCTGACAAAAATTCCTAAGTTGCGTGGACTCTTCGATTTTGGTGCCGTCCCCGTCCCAATACGAGACGGGGACGGGAGCGGGAGCGGGATACGTCTTGGATTCGGTCAACTGACTTCGGACACTTTGACCGGAGTCCATCGACATATTTGGGAGAAAAATTGAGATTTTGATTTCTCAAAATCAAAAATAAAACAGATTTAGGAGAATGGAAGAATAATGTCCATCTTGGAGAATGAAAGATTGAATATTCTACAATATTCATCTAAGTTTTTCACAGAATATATCTCAAAATTTATAATATTTTTATAGCTCTATTTTTTATTAGCCGAATTCCCGCACCCGTATCCATATCCGGATCCGCACCCCCGAATCTTAAAATTTAGATTTTGCCGAATCCGATACTCAGATTCGTCCCCGTATCGGATAGCCGCACCCGAGTCCGAACAACTTATTCATCCCCCAAAAAAAAAAGAAGAGAAAAGAAATAGGAAACCTGCAGGTGGTGGTGGACATGCTAATGTAAAAGTGTGAGCAGGAAACTTTTAATTGCCTGATCATATTTGTCATGGAAAAATATTTTCATTAATAGTAGGGAATTGTCAACTTCATGCCTCTTGCTTCTTCTATATCATTATTGATTTTTTTTCATTTAAGTATAATTCATTGAGCATCATTTTATATGCTTCAGTGTTGCTTCCAAATTAGTCTGAAATCTGAAATATCAAACCCAGGTGGACCATGGCAACAAAAGGAAATCCAGGGGATAACAGAAGTAGAAGCCCTTTATCATCATTATTTATTGTAGCTGGACTTTGTTGTTTCTTCTATATTCTTGGAGTGTGGCAAAGAAGCGGTTTCGGGAAGGGAGATAGCATAGCTCTTGAGATAACAAAGAAGGCAGAGGACTGCGGCATCCTCCCCAATTTGGAGTATGAAACACACCATGGGAATCAAAGTAGCTCATTCGATGATCCTAACCAAGAAATCAAGGAGATTGAGCCATGTGCCGAGCAATATGTTGATTACACACCATGTCACGATCAAATGCGAGCAATGACATTTCCTCGAGAAAATATGAACTATAGGGAGAGACACTGTCCTCCGGAGGAAGAGAAGCTGCATTGTCTCATTCCAGCCCCAAAAGGATATGTGACTCCTTTTCCGTGGCCAAAGAGTCGTGACTATGTACCTTTTGCAAATGCACCGTACAAAAGCTTAACAGTTGAGAAAGCAGTGCAAAATTGGGTCCAATATGAAGGCAATGTGTTTAGATTTCCAGGTGGTGGTACACAGTTCCCTAATGGAGCAGATGCATATATTGAACAGCTTGCTTCTGTGATCCCAATAGACAATGGTACAGTACGAACTGCATTGGACACCGGATGTGGGGTGAGTCAAATCTTTCCACAATATTCTGCATTAATTTTTACTAGGCTTTAATGCTTTGAAGTTCCAGATATCACTCATTGTGGATAATACGTTGCTTCAGATTTTCCATTGCTTTATCTATCTAGTAGTTTCGCTCCATGAATTCCTTACTTTTTTATACAAGTTAAAGATCATGACTACATGTGGTACTTTGTATAGTTTAGTTTCTTTGTTTTTCTGTTATTTTTAATGTTGTTGCTGTTTTCCGTCAAGCTGGTGTTTGATTGTGTACCAGTTTGAAATTTGTAATGTTTGGCATGCGGCATCCTAGGTTGCAAGTTGGGGTGCATACCTTTTCAAGAAGAATGTTCTAACCATGTCGTTCGCACCAAGGGACTCGCATGAATCTCAAGTTCAATTTGCTTTGGAAAGAGGTGTTCCCGCAGTTATTGGTGTGCTTGGAACCATAAAATTACCATATCCATCTAGAGCTTTTGATATGGCTCATTGTTCACGTTGTTTGATTCCGTGGGGTGCAAATGGTAAGGATCAGTACCTCTGCAGACTTTCCTTGTGCCTTGTACTGCTTGTATTAATGTATGGCTCCTTCTCTTGCACTAGTCACCAAATTGCAGGATAACATCACCGGCTCACTGTTCATTACATCCTGTATTGAATATCATCCTTTTCAAAAGTTTCGCTAATCTTGAAAAACCAAGGTTACCTTGTGTCCATAATATTCTTCCTTTTAATCAATATTTAATTCTCATTTGGTTAATGGTAACTCTAACAAGCAAATTGAACGTGGAGTATCTGTACCAGTATTCGTATCGATGTGATGTTTTGTTTGGGGTTTTTTTGGGTGGAGAAAGGATTTCATTAATAAGAAAGAGTTAGTACACAAGCTATGATCCAGGATTTAATTTAAAAGGTTAAAGGTTATAAGTTCTTTGAGAATGTGGGTCAAAAACTGGACAATTGACATATGCAAGGAATCTTGGGGCAGCTATCTTCTCAGGAAAGAGTCAAGGATATTATGACTGGGTGCTTGTATTTTGGGGATTTCTTATAGTGATTAATTTTTCACTTCAGTTTGTTTCTTTCTTTCCTAACAAAATTCTACTTTTTTGCAGATGGACAGTACATGATGGAAGTCGACCGAGTGCTCAGACCAGGGGGCTACTGGGTACTTTCAGGTCCTCCAATTAACTGGCGGAGTAATTATCAAGCGTGGCAGCGTCCCAAAGAGGAGTTGGAGGAGGAACAGAGAAAGATTGAAGAAATAGCTGAACTTCTCTGCTGGGAAAAGAAGCATGAGAAAGGTGAGATTGCCATATGGAGAAAAAGAGTAAACAATGAGTACTGCAGGGAACGAGATTCTCGTGTAACTCTATGTGAATCCTCGAATGCAGAAAATGTCTGGTAAATTCTTGCACCTTATAATATATTATTCTATAAATATCTAAATAGCCAAAGTGATGGAGATTGTCTTCTTTCTTCCTCCTTGTTCTGTTGATGCATATTAGATAAAGTCTCAAGTACTAGCTTTAAGATTCTAGTCACTTTCTTTACGTCACAATTGACTTTGAGTTGTAAAGCAATGTGATGTAGATTTAGTTTTCAGTAATATATGTATGTGAATGTTGCTTCTTGTTGCCATGTTCTATGTCTTGTATTCGTTACGTCCATTCCTGCAAGGACTTGCTAATTTTGGTCTGAATTTTCCATGCCAAAGAATAGTTTTATGTTGCTGCTTCAGTAATTGTGGAGTAATTAATTAAATGAAGGATGTTGAAACCACAAAGATATCCGGTGAATGATTGTTCTATGGAAAACAGAAACTTTTTATAACATTGAAGTGCTTAACATTTTGAATATCCACCAATCTGAGGTTTATGTTTGAATAAGTTGATTTAGTGATACATTTGATCTTTTGATTGTTGACTGCCCTTCTAAGTACTCGATATTCAACCAATATTCGGGGGTTTTAGGTATAAGAAGATGGAGGCATGTGTAACTCCTTATCCTCAGACAACTAATTCAGACGAAGTTGCTGGTGGGGAACTTAAGCCGTTCCCACAGAGACTTAATACTGTTCCTCCGAGAATAGCAAGTGGATTTGTCCCTGGATTATCTGTTGAGTCATTCCAGGAGGACAACAAGTTATGGAAAAAGCATGTGAATTCTTATAAGAGAGTTAATAAAATCCTCGACAGTGGGAGGTATCGAAATATACTGGATATGAATGCTGGCCTAGGAAGTTTTGCTGCAGCACTTGAATCACCCAAGTTATGGGTCATGAATGTTGTTCCAAATATAGCTGAACAAGACACTCTTGGAGTTATATATGAACGAGGCTTGATTGGAATATATCATGATTGGTAAACTTTCTGAAGCTCTTTTTTTTTTTTTCTCATTGCACTCTAGCATCATTGCCACCTATTTTTTAGTTTTCTTTTTGATGGTGGATTGTGGAAAGCGAACATGTGAAAAGTTTGATAATTCATTCTGGCTGTAAGCTATATTTCTTACGAAAGATTGTTTCCTTCTTAATTTTGCTGGGATTGCATTAGAACGCTCAGCATGGAACTTTTAGAAATTATTGTCCAATTAAGCAGCTACCACATCATCATCTATATATGTGATTATCCCAAGGTTAAAGTTTTTAATTCAGTCAGTCAAGGAATTCCTCACTACCAAACTAGTTGGGTTGGCTGTATGAATCCTCTATTCCGTTCCTCTCTTCGAATCTTTCACTCCGATACTGATAAATAAATTGCCTTTGGATCTTTCTCATTACATTCTTTCCCACCAGTTAATTGTCATGCCATCAAATTTCCACTATTTTACCACTGAGTAGTTGCTGCTTCCCTGGTCCTATATGACTGCTTCCCTACAATGGTTAGCTTTTGGAGTTAGCTTTTAGGACTCTGGCAATATCTAGGTCCTTTAGTGTGTTTTTGACCTTTAATGCTGCTGGATACAATTATAATGCCCTTTCATATACACATCGAAGATAGTATTCCCAGTCACCAGCTTGCATGTATCAGCATTCTCTTTTGTCTTTTAGAACATGACTGGCCTGCATCTTCTCTTGGCTAGTGTACTCCCACCTTGTACTTGAACTCTATATAGTAGCTTAAGTTTCGACTTCTAATATATGGAGATTGTGCATCACATCTTGAGTTTGTGATTGCTGAAATTACAAATTTGTAAACTAAACCTTCTCTCCCTCCTTCTAGTATCTGAGTTTACGTTCTTTCTCTAGAAGTATCTTTTATATATCTTAGTTAACCTTCTTTCCGACCTTGGATTCAGGTGTGAAGCCTTCTCTACATATCCTCGCACATATGACCTTATTCATGGAAATGGAGTTTTCAGCTTATACAAAGACAAGTAAGTTCTTTACACTAATTCATATATGAATAAGGTATAATTCTTTACACTAATTCATGTATGAACAAGGTAAAATTTATGAATAGGTCAGTTTTGCCAATCCGGCAAGACTAGTATATCAACATTATGCCCCGAAAGCTATTTGTTCTTAAATTTCTTAAATGGGAATAAATTTTAAACAGTGGTGCAAAATGATTCTATTTGTGCAGATCACCTTAGTGTAACGTAACGTAAAGCTAGATCTTTTTCATTTAATTTGTGGAGAAATTAGTCTTCAGGGGAGCCAACTTCCTGTGATAATGGGGTGAGGAGGAACATCTACATAGAAAGGAGATGTTTGCCATATTTTTATGTTTCATCTGAAAATTTGAACACAAGGGGGAAAATAATTAGTCAATGTCCATCCATACCTGTCACTGCTAATAGTTTCAGCGAGATAATTCAATAAAGAACACCCAACCAATACGTGCTTCAAGTTAGATCTTGTTAAACTTTCTAATTATGCCATATGTCAATGCAGATGTAATGCTGAAGACATTTTACTAGAGATGGATAGGATTCTTAGACCAGAAGGTGCAGTCATATTGCGAGATCATGTAGATGTCCTCACTCAAGTGAAAAGAATTGCGTCCGGTATGAGGTGGAACATAAAAATGGTGGATCATGAGGATGGTCCTCTGATCTCTGAGAAGGTGCTATTTGCTGTTAAAAAATACTGGGTTGTAGGGGATAACAACTCAACTGTCTCAGAGTGAATAGCATTGGCTTAGCAGCATTTTTGGCAGATAATAGCAGAGCAGCTAATGCTGCAGTATTTGGTTCATTGCCAGAGTTAATATTATTCTTTTACCACTGGAGTTCAGATTGATGAATGAAGCAGAGAACTCTGATAATTGTCATGGTAACCATTTCTCATTTTCCATTTTGACAGTTGCAGAACAGAAAATGAATAGGTTACTCATGGCTAGTTTATTTTCTTACAAGGCTTCCTTTTTATTGTTGCTTATTATCATTAACATTATTGCTATTAGTTCTTTAGTTCATTCATGGGTTGTATCATATCTTTTCAGCAATTTTCCTGTAATTCCAGCCAAGTAAATTGAACTTTTATGGTAAAAGATCAAGTTATTTCTTTTGATGTTATGAAAATTTTAGATATTCTCAAATTCATCTTTTCTTTATCGGATACTATGATGCCAAGACGCGCTTTGGGATAATAAAATATAAAAGCACATGGGATTTATTAGTCAATCAAATCCTTACTGTGGCTGCCTAGAGGGAGAGCCTTGACGCAACGGCAAGATTTACTACCGTGTCACCAGTAAAGTCACGGGATCAAGCCGTTAAAACAATCTCTTTCAGATGTGCAAGGTAAGGCTGCATACAATAGTTTCAATGTGGTCTAGCTTTTTCCGTACTCTGCATAACGGAGCTTAGTAGCCGATTGAGTGTTCAAATTCAATTCAACTCAGTAAAGGAATACAGATGCAAGCACCTGCTCCAATATTTTCTTCCATTGTTTGTTGCTGTACTTTCTTAGCCACCTTGGCGTATATCTAACAGGAGACAAAAGAAAACATTAATGTACAATCAACCTGTAATCTTGATACAGCCAAAGAGCAACCAAATGATTGAACTACATAAATTATGAAGGTAGTAGATATAGTATTAGGAAATAGAATTTCAAGTTATCAGAATTTATTATGATGCTAATGCTGGTGTCCTACTTTGGGGCTCACTTGAATGAGTGGTGGAATTTTATTTTTGTTTTTCTGAGTTTTCTTTGGAGCCACTTCTTTATCTGCAGCCAATTTCTAGACCCCATTAACATTTATTACATATTTTACATGGATCCATATCCATACTTTCTTGTTGATATACTGACCATTTAAACTGCAATTTGTTAATGTCAAAAGATGGAAGATCTTATCATTAGTCAAAAACTTCAGAGGTACTGTAAAATCAGATATTATATGTCGTGTGAGATTTTCGAATGAAGTGACAAGACTCTCAAATATTATGCTTCTCCAAACATGTAGGATCCACCATCTTAAAGCTATACAACCCAATAGGCTCCAAGAAAGAGCCAAGTTATATAGGGCTGCTTGTAAAGAAACCAAGTGAAAAACAATAGCTTCTCTCAAAATCACTGAATCAGGATTTTGATCTATAGCTTTCACAACCTTTTTCCTTTTGCTACTTGATGCATGTCTATGATTTCCTTTCGATTTTACATTAGCTTATGATCTTTCCAATCTTTGCTGTCTTTCATCGTTTGTTTGTTGGTAAGCTGCTCTTTTTGTGAGTCACATTTGTTCTGTTGCTTCCTGTCTCAAAGCTTGTCATAAAACTCTTTCCACACTTATAAGAGCAATTGTTGCTTCTGCCTCAAATTCTCTTTAAATTTTTCATCAGACAAAAGAAACCTAAAGCATTTTGTCTCCATGGAAACCGATGATAATTCAACCAGCCTTCGCGTAGAATCATTTTCTTGTTACCTCAGCAACCCTGAAGATCAGAGCTTTATACACAAACTAGGGGGCGCTTATGAAGATCCTTATCCTGCTGTTTTTTCACCAATTGATACCGCCTTTTCTGTGAGTTCAGTAAGAGCTACTATTAAACCATCCTCAGATAACACTCGAGATAACCTTGCCAATCTTCGCGTTGAGTCTTTTTCTTCTTATCTCAAAGCTGAAGAAGATAATAACTTTGCGTTTAAGACCACAGGGCTCCCTGTACCAGATTCTAGTATTGCATTTGTTTTTCCTCAACAGGCTTCTGTGGGCACTCGAAAACACCAAGAAAGAACCAAGTCCAAAGATGGGGAATTTAACATATTCGGAGCTGATAAGTATTTCAACATGAAACTGGATTATGGAGTTGTTCCTACAACTGGGGTGAAGTATGGGGGGCAGATGAACAAAGGGATGGTTGATCTGCCCCACCTGAAACCCAGTTGCCGGACAGGAACTCCAAGTATTTGTTCTGAAGCAACTAGTTTTAATAGCCAAAGTGCACTGTTACAAAATCTTCAGAGAAGTAGATCTCAAACAAAGCATAAAAAGATGACAGGAAGGAGATTTTTTGCTAGCTTCGGTTGCCAAGGACCTTGTTTGGACAAAAAAGCAGTCTATGTGGATGAAACCATAGGACATGGAAAAGTAAGTAAGTTGGCATTAACTTCTGTCCCTTCCATGAGAGAGAAGTTGAGCGTAGTCAAAAAACACGTCGATGATCAAGATCCAAGCATCGAAGAGCAAAGAAAATCACTTGAAGTGTTTGGCTCTGATAAAATGAGAAAAGGAGACATATCAGTGAATTTAGAGAGGAAACTCTCCATGTTAACTTGGGATGCCATTCCTAAAGTTCAAGACCTGCCTACTACAACCATTGGAAGCAGCACAATTGGCGATGACATGGCTAGCGATGCTAGTTCTGACTTATTCGAGATTGAGAATATATCCAGCAGTGGATATGGACACATGAATTCACAAACTACTGGTGATAATTATGTGCCAACTGGCTGCATGTCACCAATTACAACTCAGTATGCACCAAGTGAGGCCAGTATTGAGTGGAGTGTTATCACAGCAAGTGCTGCAGATTACTCATCAGTTATCTCTGATTATGATGAGAAGAGGATTAGCATTGCTGGTAATACTACTTCAAGGATTAATGCAGCCAATAAAAACACCAATACCAAGTGCGCCGCTGGAAAAGAAGGTCAGAAAACCCGTCCAGGCGGACTTTTAGGTTGCAAGAGCCACAAAGCAGTAAGTGTGGTTGAAACTGTATACAAAACTGGCGAGAAGGCTAAGCATCACCAGCGCGGTTAACTGTTCATTTGCCGGTGTAGTATTTTCATGTTGAATAAGAGTATTGAAATAAATGGTGCGGTTGAAATTTTACAAGTACTTTGTAAAATCTTAGTAGTGAATAACTATTTTCTTGTCTCTCTAGTGATTTCGTTTTATAGTGCCGAGTCTATTTACTGGTTATTGCTTGAGTTTTCATCTATTTTCTGCCTTTTATGATGCTGTTATTATTTCTTTGGTTTCTGTTGATGGTACTAATATATTGTCTCTTTTCGTCTTCTTAAGCCGAGGGTCTTTCGGAAACAACCTCTCTACTCCCTCGGGGTAGGGGTAAGATCTGGGTACACACTACCCTCCCCAGACCGCACTAGTGAGATTTTATTGGGTTGTTGTTGTTGTTGTTCTAGCGAAGGAATTAATTTGATTATTTTAGCTAATTTGTCTTTCACTACTTATCTTGTTATATACTTTATATAAGTATCTGTTTTGCCAAGAAAAGACATAGCAGCCACAATACATGAAAGCAAATAAGTTTGTAAAATGAGAGGCAATAAAGCCCCAGTTTAGATTATAGAAATTTTAAAAACTGTGACATGAGGCCACCCTTGTCTAAAGAGAAAAGGTATTTTGGTTGTTTTATGTTTTTCTTTCCTTTGTGTCACCTGATACTGTAGTTGGTGTTCATCCCATTTGACCATCAAATGGAAATAAAGCTACTTTTTTTCCAGACAGGTTTGCCTTGTTTAAGAGTCAGTAAATCCAAGTTGGCATGTCAAACACTAGGAGGCCATAGGCCCTACGCCCCTACCTAAACAGAATCTTGCTTCAAATTGAGATACACCTCTGGACTTTTAACTGATGATGCTTTCTCTTTTAAGTTTGAGACTTTGCAATTCTGTACTTCGTCTCAATGACCAATGTCAAATAACTGACAAAGTTGGTTAGGCACGTGCAGTCATGCAACTTGAAGAATCCCATAGTGTCTACGTAGAATATGTAGCAGTTGAGAGATAGTAGGTATACACGCGGTTGGTTCAGACGGTAACGCTATAAAAAAAATGCGGCAACTCAGATTTTATATTCTCAGCTAACATTGGTTCTACCATTTGGATATATACTGGATTTAATAAAGAAGATTGACTCAATCAACATATTACACAAAACAAATAGAATAAGATAAGAGTTGACAAACCATCTTGAGACATTAAACTAAGCTAGCGTTTGGCCATAGATCCCAAATTTATTTTGAAAAATCTGATTTGGGTGAAGTTTGGTTTGAAGATGAAAATGTGTTTGGACATACGTTTTCAAAACATATTTTCCAACTTTATTTTGGAAAAACATGTATATAATTCCCAAGT
Organism: Nicotiana attenuata; assembly: GCF_001879085.1. Lineage (NCBI taxonomy): Eukaryota > Viridiplantae > Streptophyta > Magnoliopsida > Solanales > Solanaceae > Nicotiana > Nicotiana attenuata. Next base: position 224,140 of record NW_017670527.1, read on the forward strand.
TTTGGGATTTTGTCCCAAGTTTTGGGATTTGAAATTTGCGATTTGGGATTTGGCCAAAATATGGGCAAAATTTATGGCCAAACACGAGTTTTGAAAATAAATCTCAAATTTATTTTGGCAAAACTCATGGCCAAACGGGGCCTAAAAGTTTAGAGTTTCAATTGTCCTATTTGAATGCACCCCATAGAAAATTTCATAGGTTCTCGACAGGGTTTGTAAGGAATAAAGTTAGAACGTGTTCAATCTGTTAACGAATCTAAACTGTAGAACCAAATGAGATTTGATGTAAGGGGTGCAAAGTAGAGGTGGAGGCAGGATTTTCACCAGGAAATTCAAAAAAAAAAAAAAACAAATATAAACAGTAGAAGAAACAAGGAGATCCAATATCTAATATATAAAAAAATTGATCTTGTATACACATCGTAATTATCCGGCTAATAGCTCCGCACTTGGTGGGAAGGGAAGCTTTAAGTAGAGTAGTAGTATATATATATTATAGAATGGGTTTTATAAATAATTGGAAGATCGATGAAAAAGTAATGTCAATCCGAATGACAAAACCACATGACTGTCATGCGGCCAAAATGTGTTGGATACCAACATTTAATTTTGTAGCCATCCAACAACTAAGATGGGGTTGGTCTAATTAAGTCCTCTTCTCTCGTTTTCACCAAACAGTCGTCTAGGCTGAAAATCTGCTTGCAATAACTCCAACAGATCCTTGTGTTTAGTGCGCAAACAAAAAGTAAATAAGAAAAAAGAAGTTACATGTGACATGATGAGATACTTTTAATGGTGCGAAACCTTTTGCAAGAACTTGTGCAGCCTTGATCCAAAAAAAAAAGACAGTATTGGACAATGTTGAGAGTGTCTTCGGCTTGACTTAATCCAATAACCTGGTACTAAAGCCAATGATTCGATTGAACAAGTATCGAGATGATGAAAAATACTCCCTCCGGTCCATAATAAGTGATTTTTTGGCATTTTTTTTGTGGTCCAAAATAAGTGATTTTTTCAGATTTTAAGAATGGATTAATTATTTTTTTCCTACATTGCCCTTGGAGTAAATAGTGTTGGAGTATGTGTTAGAAGTATTTATGTGAAGAGATAGTAAAGATTAATATGATCAATTTCATTGCTAATTAATGTTAAAAGGTGGATTTCTTAATTTGTGTGAAAACAGCTAAAAATACTTATTTTGGACCGGAGGGAGTAACTCTTTATGTTACGGTCTTTGCCAGTAGTTTGGAAACGTACACGTAAGAAGAAGCCAATGCCCGGTTGTAGGCCATAAATACTCATATGATAATGGTGAATTTTCTGATAAGCCCATAAATCTTGATGAGGTACAATATAATACGTAGTTTGAAATGGAGATTGCTGGGTCATGAAGAAAGTATCACAATTAATAAGGTCAATAAGCTACATATAAAGTGTAAAGATAAGAAAACTGTACGAAATTCAATTTGTTCAAAACGGCTAATATCATATCATGTTATGGTGGTTTCTGGCTGACTTACCCTAACAACTTATGCTTTCCTCGTAACATAATCTATAAATACTTACCTATTCTGGTGGTTTGGATGTTCTCAATTTCCAAAATGAGTTAAGCTAAAAAAAGAAACTACAGGTAGGGGTGTTCATGGTTCCGTTTAGATCGGTTTTTCCCTAAAAAGCAACCAAACCAAGTAAGTCGGTTTTTCAAATATTAGAACCAAACCAAACCAATTAAGTCGGTTTTTCTCGATTCGGTTTATGTCGGTTTTTCGTTTTTTTCGGTTATTTGTCGGTTTTTTCTTAAATATAAGACTTACACTACCAAACACATATTCCGGCGAAATTTTCAATGTAACACTATCAAATCAATTGCCTTTTGAGAAATCTATTATTTACCAAGATATATTGATGATAATTGAATCAAATAGTGATGAATAATTTAAGGACTCAATTAAAAATATGTTATTTTTAACACGAAATGGATTCTTACACTAAACAAAAAAAACTACCAATCAAACTAGAATGTANTGCTACTCTCAAGTTGGATGAACTGATTGGAAATCTCACTGCCTATGAACTTAGAAGGCAAACCATGAAAATGGATGCACCCAAGAAGGAAAGGAGTTTGGCTCTCAGAATAACTGAAGGTGCAGATCTAGAGGTTGATGAAATGGCCATGATCACAAGGGATTTCAAAAAGTACCTGATGAGAGGAAAAGGTTCTTCAAGAGGTACAACCTTCAACAAACCAAGGGCTCATGAGAAACAGACCAACGAGGGCTGCTACAAATGTGGCAAGACTGACCACATGATCAAGAATTATCCTCAGTGGGAAATTGAATGGAAGAAGGAAAGGGCTGAACGAAGGAACAGTAAGAAGGAACAGGTTCAACCCAAAAAGAACAAAGGATAAACAAAGGCTATGGTTGCTGCTTGGGGAGAAACGTCAGATGAGGATTCAGAAGATGAAGCTGGAGATGAACAAGCACTTATGGCCATCGGAGAATCAGATGATGAACAAGAGGTAAGTGTGATTCATCTCAAAGACAAGATTAAATTTTTGTCTAAAGAAAGGTTATCTGAATTATTGCTAGACTTCATCGATGAGTCTGAGGTAATAAACAATGAGAAGGAACAACTGTCTAGGGAGTGTGTGATCTTAAAAGCCAAGTTCAAAAATCTAGAATATAGGGCTAATGAGAATGACAGTAAAAATGCTGAGTTGAAGAACCAGGTTCTTGAACTTGACACCAGTGTCTTAGAACTTAGGTCTGAAAATTTAAAACTGAAATTAGGAACAGGTAAGAAGAAAGCTGATCACACACATATCACCTTGGAAGAAAATCTAGAAAAAATGAAGGATGAGCTGTACAAGAAAGATGAACAAATAAGAGTCTTAAAAGAAGACCTAGGGAAGGTAAAACATGAACTAGACAGAACTTGCAAATGGAATAAGGCTTCTGATGCATTATCCTGGCTACAAGAACACCACAGTAGCAACAAGAGAGGACTTGGCTATGGGATCCAAGCACCTAAGTGGGATCCCAAAAGCAAGTACATCACTCTTCCTGAAAACAAAATCTGCACACACAGTGGCAAAACTGGTCATTACAAAGTGAATGTAATGCAAAAGAAAAGGCCAGTCAAAAGAACAAAACCTTTGTTCAAGAGAAAAATAGGCTGCCTGGATGGGCCAAAAGGAATTTAATTTACCCCTTTGCCTATAGAAAGGGACCCAAACTAGTTTGGGTTCCTAAGACTAACCCCTGATTTCTTTTTGCAGGTCCAAGAGAAGGAAAGTAGCCAAATATGGTACATGGATAGTGGCTGCTCAAAATATATGACTGGAAGCAAGAACCAGTTCCTTTCACTTGAGGACTTAAAAGGAGGTAATATCTCCTTTGAAAATGGGAAGAAAGGTGAGATTATTGGGGTTGGAAAGGTAGGTAAGATAGACTCACATTCCATTGAGAATGTCTACTTGATAGATGGCTTGAAATATAGCCTAATCAGTGTATCACAACTGTGTGACAGAGGTAACCTTGTAGCATTTACCTCTACCAAATGCTTTGTGATTAATCACCACTGGCAAGATTGTTTTGCAGGGAAAAAGAGTTAACAATATTTACATTGTAGATTTGTCCACTCTTTCAGAAAATGAACTCACTTACTTGAGTGTGTTGGACAATGATCCCCTCCTATGGCACAAAAGACTTGGTCATGCAAGTCTGAATAAACTCAACAAATTAGTCTCCAAGGACCCGGTGATAGGGTTAACTAAAATCAAGTTCGAGGAAGACAAAGTTTGTGAGGCTTGTGCAAGGGGGAAGCAGGTAAGATCATCTTTTAAAAGCAAGAAAATGGTAAGCACAACCAGGACGATGGAACTGGTTTATATGGATCTCTGTGGTCCAATGAGAACATTGAGCAAATGTGGTAAGAAATATGTGATGGTACTTGTTGATGATTATTCTAGGTTTACCTGGGTACTGTTTTTAACATCTAAGGATGAAGCATTTGACATGTTTACTGCCTTTGTTAGAAAAACTCAGAAACAACTAGGTAATCAACTTGCATCAATCAGGTTTGATCATGGAACAGAATTTGAAAATGCTAAGTTTGCTGAATTTTGTGATGAGCATGGTATAGATCATAATTTTTCTGCCCCTAGGACTCCTCAACAAAATGGAGTAGTTGAAAGAAAGAATAGGACTCATGAAGATATGGCTAGGACTATGCTTCTTTCTAGTAAACTGCCCTATAGCTTCTGGGCAGAGGCTGTAAATACTGCATGTTACATCATTAATAGATGCATGACTAGACCACTTGTAGAGAAGACTCCCTATGAGTTACTTAAAGGGAGAAAACCAAATATATCCCATCTTAGGGCATTTGGATGCAAGTCCTTTGTGCACAATAATGGAAAGGACTCCCTAGGTAAGTTTGTTCCCAGAAGTGATGAGGAAGTATTCTTGGGATATTCTTCACATAGCAAAGCTTATAAAGTGTACAACAAAAGAACTTTGTGTGTAGAAGAAAGTGTACATATAGTTTTTGATGAAACTAACATTCTTTCTAAGAGACAGGAACATGAAGATGAAGCTATTGGGCTTGTAAAAGAATTGAGTGAAGTCTCAGTTCAAGCTAAAGATGCACCAAAAGAAGGAACATGTGATGGAACAGGTTCTTCCATCCACGGCAACCTGACAGGGGGAACTGAACAAAGAAGAACTGAAACCAATCCCCTAAAGGAACCTGTTCATGACCCTCTTCTCAGCAACAGAACATGGGAGAAACATCAAGCAGAAATCTGTTGGTTGTAAAACCTCACAAGTATCAAAGTTCTCATCCCATTGAGAACATAATCACTGATCCAACATCTGGAGTTAAAACTAGATCACAATTAAAGAATCTGTGTGCTTTTGATGCTTTCCTATCTCTTATTGAACCTAAAATTGTTACTGAGGCTTTACAGGATGTAGATTGGGTAAATGCAATGCAAGATAAACTCAATCAGTTTGAGAGAAGTCAAGTTTGGCATCTGGTTCCAAGACGCAAGGACATATCAGTAATTGGCACTAAATGGGTCTTCAGAAACAAGCTTGATGAAGATGGAACAGTTACAAGGAACAAGGCAAGACTGGTGGTCCAAGGGTATAGCCAAGAGGAGGGCATATATTATGATGAGACCTTTGCTCCAGTTGAAAGACTGGAAGCAATAAGACTCCTCATAGCCTTTGCAGCACACATGGAATTCACTCTTCATCAGATGGATGTCAAAAGTGCCTTCCTGAATGGTTACGTAAAAGAAGAAGTGTTTGTCAAACAACCTCCAGGGTTTGAGAGCAAGGAGTGTCCGGAACGTGTGTACAAATTAGACAAGGCTCTCTATGGACTCAAGCAGGATCCTAGAGCATGGTATGAACGACTGACCAAATTCCTGCTTGAACATGGCTACAAAAGAGGTAAAATTGACAGTACTCTATTCCTGAGGGAAAAAGGTAAGGATCTTCTTGTAGTCCAAATATATATTGATGACATAATTTTTGGGGCAACCACTGACAAACTGAGTAAGGATTTTGCCAAATTAATGGGGAGTGAGTTTGAAATGAGTATGATGGGTGAGCTTAACTTTTTCTTAGGCTTACAGATCAAATAAAACCCAAATGGAACCATGATCCATCAACAGAAATATGCAAAAGAGTTGATTGAAAAGTTTAAAATGGATGAATCAAAAGAAATAGACACACCCATTGCAACAACTACTAAATTAGACATAGATGAACCTAGTTCATTTGTTGATCAGAAGTTGCATAGGGGTATGATTGGTTCACTGTTGTATCTTACTGCTAGCAGACCTTACATGGTTTTCAGTATAGGGCTTTGTGCTCATTTTCAGGCAAATCCTAAGGAACTCACTTGACTGCTGTCAAGAGGATACTGAGATATTTGAAAGGCACTACTGATCTTTGTCTTTGGTAACCTAAAGGTAGTAATTTCAATGTAGTAGGGTATGCTGATGCTGACTTGTAACGACCCGACCGGTCGTATTGAGAATTAACGCCCCGATACCTTATTAACTGTTTTCCCCAAGTTTATTTCTGCTATTTTTATTTGCCGGGATGTTCGGTTTTAAGTTTCGGAGAGTTTTGGGACACTTAGTCCCTAAATGAGAGCTTAAGTGTTGGAAAGTTGACCATAGTCGGAACAATATGAAGACGGCCTCAGAATGGAAATTTGATGGTTCTGTTAGCTCCGTTAGGTGATTTCGGGGTTAGGAGTGTGTTCGGAATGTATTTTGGAGGTCCGTAGCTAATTTAGGCTTGAAATGCCGAAATTTGAATTTTTGAAGTTTTCGGTCCGATAGTGAGATTTTGATCCGAGGGCCGGAATGGAATTCCGGAAGTTGTAGTAGCTCATCATGTCATTTGGGATGTGTGTGTAAAATTTCAGGTCATTCGGACGTGGTTTGGTTAGGTTCTTGATCGAAAGCGTGTTTTGAGAGAAATTGAAGTTCTTAGGCTTAAATCATTAATTAATTCGAGTTTTCAACGTTGTTTTAGGTGGTTTAAGGATTGGTGCAAGTTTGAATGATGTTATGGGATATGTCCGTAGGTTTGGTTGAGGTCCCGGGGGCCTCGGGTGTGTTTCGGATGCTCAACGGAGCATTTTGGAGTTGTGTAAAATTGCAGAAATCCATCAGCTGTTGCAGACCCCTTTTTCCTCTTCGCGATCGCGTCCTCCTCCACGCGTTCGTGTAGAGTAATTTTGGAAGAGGACCAATTTCTTTTTCGCGTTCGCATACCAACCATCGCGTTCGCATAGTTCAATTTGGCTCTGAGGGCTGAGCCCATTTTAATCATCGCGTTCGCATCTCCCTTGTCGCGTTCGCGTAGCTTTGTCAGCCCAGGCCTTCGCGTTCACGTACTGTTCCTCGCATTCGCGAAGAGAATTTTTGGCAGCCTTCACTTTTCTTCTTCGCGAACGCGTGACTTCCTCCGCGTTCGCGATGCATTAAATACCTGGGCAGTTATAAACATTTCAAAATCCGAGGGTTAGCCATTTTTACCAAAACTCAAGCTTGGGAGCTCGGATTTGGGAGAGATTTCGAGGGATTATCAAGGGAAACGATTGGGTAACAATTCTAGGCTCCTTTTTGCTCATAACCCACTAATCTAATCGTGAATCCTCCTTTTAATTTCGGATTTTAGAGGAAAATTTGATAAAACTTCGTAGACCGAATTTTTGAGTTTTGAATGGGTGTTTGACCTTCGATTTGAGAGATTTATATATGGGTAGACTCGTGAGAGTACTAGGGTTCTAAAAATGTTAATTTCATCAGATTCCGAGAAGTGGGCCCGAGGGGCGTTTTGGTCATTTTATATAATTTCGCGTATTAGCTTAGATTTTAATTGTAGAATCAGCTTCTTGAAGTATTATTTACATTATGAAATGGAATTGAATAGATTTGGGCCATTTGGAGTCGGATACTCGTGGCAAGAACATGGTTTCTAGTTGATTTTGGGCCGGTTCGAGGTAAGTGACTTGTCTAACCTTGTGTGTGGGACCTTCCCCTTAGGATATGATGTTTGATAATTGAAATGCCTTGTACGTGAGGTGACGAGCGCGTACTTGAGCTAATTGTTGAAAAACCCGATTTTATTTTTAGTATTTAAGCTGAGTTCCTTTCCTTCCTGTTTATTCTACTTGCGACTTTAGCCTGTTGTTAGTTTAGAAAAGTATGTTTAGTTGACTCAATTGCCTTTTTCTTAAACTGCTTTAATTGCATTATGTGAAGCATGTTAGACTAGAATTAACTGTTTACTTGATACGTATTTAGCATTTAATTGAGTATCCTTGTGTTGCTTCAGTGTGTTTTAATTTGGGACTACGGGACGACATCCCGGGAGATCCCCTGTACGTATTTATGATCTGGACTGAGGTGAGGGATACCAAGAGATCCCTAGCACGTATATTGAGGATACCAAGAGATCCTCGGGATACCAAGAGATCCCTGGCATATATAGAGGATACCAAGAGATCCTCGGGATACCAAGAGATCCCTATCATACATTAAGGATACCAAGAGATCCTCGGGATACTAAGAGGTCCCTGGCATATATTGAGGATACCAAGAGATCCTCGGGATACCAAGAGATCCCTAGTGTGTATATATTGAGGATACCAATAGATCCTCGGGATACCAAGAGATCCCCGATATATATTGAGGATACCAAGAGATCCTTGGGATACCAAGAGATCCCTAGTGTATATATATTGAGGATACCAAGAGATCCTCGGGATACCAAGAGATCCCTGATTATTATCCCTGTTGTGAGTGGTGTTACCTGATGATTTGTCTTTATATTCTGTTTCCGTTATTGTACTTTTAATATCATGTATAGACTCTTACTGTAGATTCTCAATTATATTGTTTATCTTAACCTGTCACTATTATTATTATTTACCTCAGTAGGGCCCTGACCTTCCTCGTCACTACCCGACCGAGGTTAGGCTTGGCACTTACTGAGTACCGTTGTGGTGTACTCATGCCTCTTCTGCGCATGTTTTTCATGTGCAGATCCAGGTACTTCTTCTCAGGCTTATCATCCTTGAGGGAGGCGACTTCTGTAGAGACTTCAAGGTATATCTGCCGCGTCCGCAGGCCGTGGAGTCTCTTTCTATTCTTGCTGTTTAGTATTAGCCCTTCTGTATTTTCAGTTCTTGTTAGACATTCTGTGGTTAGAGCTGCGTAGTACTTCTTAGCTTGTGATTCATGGGTTTCCGGGTCTTGGATTTGTGTGTTGGTTTTGAGAGTTAAATATGGTGTATGCCGAGCGACACATTTATACACTGGTTATTTCTTATTTCTATTTTATATTGTTTTACTTCCGCAAAATTCTTGGTTTCTTTTCCACAATTAGGCTTACCTAGTCGTAGAGACTAGGCGCCGTCAAGACAGTTCACGGAGGGAGAACTGGGGTTGTGACAAGTTGGTATTAGAGCTCTAGGTTCATAGGAGTCATGGATCACAAGCCGGTTTATTAGAGTCTCGCTGATTGGTACGGAGACGTCTGTACTTATCTACGAGAGGCTATGTAACTGTTAGGAAAATTCCACTTCTTGATTTCCTCATCGTGCGACTTGATTCCTTGAGGCTTATGCCCTTATTTTTCTTCCTGCTCAATCTTACGCGACACGAACCGTTGTTATAAATCGAGAATTGAAGAATTGTAATGGTACTACAGATGTGGTGCGAAATGTTTCTCCTGGTATAGTTGGGGTGAGCTATTGTCGTTGCCTTGCGGATGGATTTTTCTATCATTTCGGCTCGTTAGTTGTGCTTCTAAGAGCTGGGAGGCTATGCACAAGTTTCTATAATGCTCGCGATTGGTTATCACACAATATAGACTTGATGGTAGGAGACTTGCCTATGTGATGGGGCGGTGAATGAGTTGAAAGGAAATCTACTCAATGCACGATTCAGAGATAGGATATTTCACTTTCGGCGGAGAAAGAGCAATTGGCCTATGAATGTCCAGATTTGGGGTGATGGAGTAACGAGACTTGGTAAATTCGAGCGTGGTGGAATTTTTATCTGCGATGTAGTATTGTCGTCCTCGATTGTATGTGTTAAGTTCGCCAGTGTTATGGTCTTCTGCAATTCGCCCTTGGGGTCGGATATTATGAAGTGATATTGGAGAAAAGACTGTTGGATATCGCGGGGTGCGGTGGTTCAGGATTGAATCGGTGTTTCTAATGTGGACGGCTCGAGAAGGACAATCTCCGGAAAGGTTTAAAATTAGTAGCAATTTGTGGGTACAAGTGCTACAAAGATAGATTTTATTAAGTCAACAACTGAGAAGCAAAGGATGAGGAAAGACATGTGGGGAGTGTCAGGCGGTGGTTAAAATTTCTAGAAGGCCAGGTATAAGAAGCAAAGGTCGAGAGGTCGATTAGAGGGGTGAGTCCCGCCAAAGTGGGAGAGTGGTGGATTTGCACATGGGCTTTGTGCTAGGATGACTACGCACCTTAAGGAGAATTTGGGACGACTTGGGAATTTTAGTGATTGATGATTGGGGTCTACGGATCTAATTTGAAGTATGGGCTATTATGCGGCAGGAGATTTGATATAACGGAAAGGAGCTTCTTGAAATGAAGAAGGATACAACATAACTTTGAATTGGAAGGATGTTGCCGCATATTTAATTGATGTCCACGAGGGGTGAATGGACTTGTGCAGCTAGAGAGTGAGCTTGGATTTAGGATTTATGCCTTGTATAGAGGCGGATTTCAAGGGAAGTGATTCTGCCGATGCTTCGTCAAGAGGGTATTCATATGCTAGAAGATTCATGGAGTTGATTATATTCAGGGCCAAGTAGAGCGAGTGGCTCTCAACTACGGTCCTAGTGGATTCAAAGGGGCAAAGCGTGGTGCCTAATGGTTTCGAGCCTACGGTTAAGAATCAAGCTTTGTAGCAGCTTATGAGAAGAGGCACAGAATGTTCTATGATGTTTTGACTCGCAGTGTAGCATTTGGGAGGTATGAAATGGTTTATTGGATTTGAGGCAGCATGGTCTCGTGATTCAAGGGCACTCGGGATGAGTGCGGATGGAGTGTGTTATGTGTTGAATGGAGTTATTATTATCTCTAAGGCAATCAAGAATTAATTTGGAAGAAGATAGATTGGTTATCCATAGTTGAATTGGCATATTGGTGGTAGTGATCATTTCCTTCTACGTGATCAAGTTATGCAAGTGATTTGTGATGACACGTGTGGGGCTTGTCGACCGCCGTAATTGAGGTTATTTAGAGGTATTCCACTGTTATGGCCTGTCATGTATAGGCGGATCCCGGAAGGGCTATGGTGGCTTAGACCACTACTTAGAGATTTGCATATTCTACGGTTATGAGAATTCACCTGTGTATTGCTATGGTTCTCCTGAAGTGAGTTAAGTGAAAAAGGCCTTGCATCCTGGTTATGGATTCTTGAACGCTTTCTCAGCGTTGTGCGGCTGGTGGTATGGATACTCATATTTGTTGTCTGTTACGGAAGGTCGTGGGAGCGTGCCCCACAGGAAGATTGTATAAGTGTGGCATGTAGTCACTAGATCGATTGAAGATTTAAACCAAGTATGAAGACGATGGTGATATCATTAATTTGAGAATTTATGCTTGGAGGGCACTCGACTGATTTAGGTTGTGGATCGTGGAGGATTGCCCCGGTTATGATGATAGTTCTCGTGACCTTCGAAAGGTTATTAGCCTAGTTCACTGTGATCTGTGGATGGATCTAAATGTGAACATGGGCTCTATATCAGGCCAGATGTGTTCATTTCAGCAATGCGCTCCTTTGGACAAGTAGTCGGGGTACTAATTCGTCGTCAGCTATTTCATGTAATGATATATTGCACCGTACGAGTTGTGAGACGGCTTGATGAATTTCTTATGTGTTGAGGTTCCGCGTAGAGATGAATTTATATGAGCAGGATGGCCCCCGAGATTCAGATCGTATATCGTACCTCAGTTGTGTTTGAGTTTTGTAGCCTATGGCACTATATGTCTCCCCAGGGATGTTATTATGCACTTAGAGTGCTTGTGACCGATATTCGGAATTTTGTTATAATGAGCATTTTAGCTCGATGTATATCTCCTTATGTGAATTCTATGTATGGCTCGGGTGGCACGCCGCCATGGGTATGTTATTTGGATCGGGTGGCACGCCGCCATGGATATGTTATTTAGATTGGGTGGCACGCCGCCATCGATATGTTATTTGGATCGGGTGGCACGCCTCCATGGGTACGTTATTTGGATCGGGTTGCACGCCGCAACAGTGTGATATTGAGTACAGTTTTCTATATGATATTTTTTTTGTATGCCTTGCTTCCTAATTTCTAAGGAAAGTTCATATTAGCGCGCGAGTTGTGTAGTTCCTTCTAGAGTTCGTTTTCCTTTTGTCACGTTCGATTTCGTAGCCTATTGGCACATTGTGGCATCATATGAGACTTTTGATCATGTCCGGGGTGGCCTATTGCCTGAGCGGTTCGTACTGGGTGAGACGAGATCATTGGATTTAGGATCAGTGCAAACTGATTATATGAAGTATATTAAGGAGCTAAGACCATTATTTGGTTCAGAATGAGGTGATGGTTCTTAACAGGAGTATAGGCCCAATGATTTGTTGATTCGGCAGTTGGGTATGAATTTCTACACACCTTTTCCGTCTTGGTGGTATTGTAAGAGTTGGAGCGAGACCTATGTAGGTCATGAGGTGCAATAGGTGCATCAGATTCGTGGAATTTCGACTATTTTGATCAGAGAATGTTATTGTGGTCCTATGAGTAAAGTGGTGCAAGGTGTGGATTCAGCTAAGGTATGCTGTCATGTTTTGGCGTTGTTGGTAGTTATTGATACGGTGAGCGTATGTTGGGACAGGCCTGGCAGAGAATTCTGGTTGTAAGAATTGGGCTCTAAGGCTTATTGGCTTAAGTGGAAAAGGATATCTTCAGATTGATCGAGCTAGGGTACCCAGCTGAGTTGTGGTAGCACGGGTAGGTGCTCGAGGTGTTACACAGTGATTTCGGACAACCCCAACATAGTTCTTAGAACGTTCGAGGACGAACGTATGTTTAAGTGGGAGAGGATGTACCGACACAGCCGGTCGTATTGAGAATTAATGCCCCGATCCCTTATTAACTGTTTTCCCCAAGTTTATTTCTGCTATTTTGATTTGCCGGGATGTTCGGTTTTAAGTTTCGGAGAGTTTTGGGACACTTAGTCCCTAAATGAGAGCTTAAGTGTTGGAAAGTTGACCATAGTCGGAACAGTATGAAGACGGCCTCGGAATGGAAATCTGATGGTTCCGTTAGGTGATTTCGGGGTTAGGAGCGTGTTCGGAATGTGTTTTGGAGGTCCGTAGCTAATTTAGGCTTGAAATGCCGAAATTTTAGTTTTTGAAGTTTTCGGTCCGATAGTGAAATTTTGATCCGAGGGTCGGAATGGAATTCCGGAAGTTGTAGTAGCTCCGTCATGTCATTTGGGATGTGTGTGTAAAATTTCAGGTCATTCGGACGTGGTTTGGTTAGGTTCTTGATCGAAAGCGTGTTTTGAGAGAAATTGAAGTTCTTAGGCTTAAATCATTAATTAATTTGAGTTTCCGACGTTGTTTTAGGTGGTTTAAGGATTGGTGCAAGTTTGAATGATGTTATGGGATATGTTCGTAGGTTTGGTTGAGGTCCCGGGGGCCTCGGGTGTGTTTCGGATGCTCAACGGAGCATTTTGGAGTTGTGTAAAATTGCAGAAATCCATCAGCTGTTGCAGACCCCTTTTTCCTCTTCGCGATCGCGTCCTCCTCCACGCGTTCGTGTAGAGTAATTTTGGAGGAGGAAAAATTTCTTCTTCGCGTTCGCATACCAACCATCGCGTTCGCATAGTTCAATTTGGCTCTGAGGGCTGAGCCCATTTTATTCATCGCATTCGCATCTCCCTTGTCGCGTTCGCGTAGCTTTGTCAGCCCAGGCCTTCGCGTTCGCGTACTGTTCCTCGCGTTCGCGAAGAGGATTTTTGGCAGCCTTCACTTTTCTTCTTCGCGAACGCGTGACTTCCTCCGCGTTCGCGATGCATTAAATACCTGGGCAGTTATAAACATTTCAAAATCCGAGGGTTAGCCATTTTTACCAAAACTCAAGCTTGGGAGCTCGGATTTGGGAGAGATTTCGAGGGATTTTCAAGGGAAACGACTGTGTAACGATTCTAGACTCCTTTTTTCTCATAACCCACTAATCTAATCGTGAATCCTCCTTTTAATTTCGGATTTTAGAGGAAAATTTGATAAAACTTCATAGACCGAATTTGAGTTTTGAATGGGTGTTTGACCTCCGATTTGAGAGATTTATATATGGGTAGACTCGTGAGAGTATGAAGGTTCTAAAAATGTTAATTTCATCAGATTCCGAGGCGTGGGCCTGAGGGGCGTTTTGGTCATTTTACATAATTTTGCGTATTAGCTTAGAATTTAATTGTAGAATCAGCGTCTTGAAGTATTATTTACATTATGAAATGGAATTGAATAGATTTGGGCCATTTGGAGTCGGATACTCGTGGCAAGAACGGTGTTTCTAGTTGATTTTGAGCCGGTTCGAGGTAAGTGGCTTGTCTAACCTTGTGTGTGGGACCTTCCCCTTAGGATATGATGTTTGATAATTGAAATGCCTTGTACGTGAGGTGACGAGCGCGTACTTGAGCTAATTGTTGAAAAACCCGATTTTATTTTTAGTATTTAAGCTGAGTTCCTTTCCTTCCTGTTTATTCTACTTGCGACTTTAGCCTGTTGTTAGTTTAGAAAAGTATGTTTAGTTGACTCAATTGCCTTTTTCTTAAACTGCTTTAATTGCATTATGTGAAACATGTGAGACTAGAATTAACTGTTTACTTGATACGTACTTAGCATTTAATTGAGTATCCTTGTGTTGCTTCAGTGTGTTTTAATTTGGGATTACGGGACGGCATCCCGGGAGATCCCCTGTACGTATTTATGATCTGGACTGAGGTGAGGGATACCAAGAGATCCCTAGCACGTATATTGAGGATACCAAGAGATCCTCGGGATACCAAGAGATTCCTGGCACGTATATTGAGGATACCAAGAGATCCTCGGGATACCAAGAGATCCCTGGCATATATAGAGGATACCAAGAGATCCTCGGGATACCAAGAGATCCCTATCATACATTAAGGATACCAAGAGATCCTCGGGATACTAAGAGATCCCTAGCATATATTGAGGATACCAAGAGATCCTCGGGATACCAAGAGATCCCTAGTGTGTATATATTGAGGATACCAATAGATCCTCGGGATACCAAGAGATCCCCGATATATATTGAGGACACCAAGAGATCCCTAGTGTATATATATTGAGGATACCAAGAGATCCTCGGGATACCAAGAGATCCCTGATTATTATCCCTATTGTGAGTGGTGTTACCTGGTGATTTGTCTTTATATTCTGTTTCCGTTATTGTACTCTTAATATCATGTATAGACTCTTACTGTAGATTCTCAATTATATTGTTTATCTTAACCTGTCACTATTATTATTATTTACCTCAGTAGGGCCCTGACCTTCCTCGTCACTACCCGACCGAGGTTAGGCTTGGCACTTACTGAGTACCGTTGTGGTGTACTCATGCCTCTTCTGCGCATGTTTTTCATGTGCAGATCCAGGTACTTCTTCTCAGGCTTATCATCCTTGAGGGAGGCGACTTTTGTAGAGACTTCAAGGTATATCTGCCGCGTCCGCATGCCGTGGAGTCTCTTTCTATTCTTGCTGTTTAGTATTAGCCCTTCTATATTTTCAGTTCTTGTTAGACATTCTGGGGTTAAAGCTAGGTAGTACTTCTTAGCTTGTGATTCATGGGTTTCCGGGTCTTGGATTTGTGTGTTGGTTTTGAGAGTTAAATATGGTGTATGCCGAGCGGCACATTTATACACTGGTTATTTCTTATTTCTATTTTAAGTTGTTTTACTTCCGCAAAATTCTTGGTTTCTTTTCCGCGATTAGGCTTACCTAGTCGTAGAGACTAGGTGCCGTCACGACAGTTCACGGAGGGCAAACTGGGTTCATGACATGACTATGCAGGTTTCCTTGTGGATAGGAAGAGCACCTCAGGTATGACTCATTTTCTTGGTTCATGTCTTGTATCATGGGCCACTAAAAAGCAGAAATTCGGTGGCCTTATCCACCGCTGAGGCCAAATATTTTGCTGCTGCCTCTTGTTGTGCTCAATTGCTGTGGATCAAACAGCAGCTGATAGATTTTGGCATTGAAGTTGGTTGCATTCCTATCTTCTGTGATACACTAGTGCAATAAGTATGACAAGAACCCTATTCATCATAAGACGACTAAGCACATAGATGTTAGACATCACTTCTTAAGAGATAACTATGAGAAAGGATTGATTACCAGAGAATTCTGTGCTACTGATAAACAAATTGCTGACATGTGTTAATATGACTCATTGATCTCTTACAAAGTTTTCTCTATTGTGGTAAATTGAGGCATGATCAAGAGAATTCTAAATAAAGAACCTGGTTCATCAGTATTGGTTCATCTGAATGCCAAGGTATGTTTTCTATACTCTGCACAAATAGAAATATAAATATTTAAATCATGAGCAGAAGTCCTACAATTATTCAACTCCTTAGAAAATTCTACCCGTTTGTTTTTGAACCAGTTCCGTCCTTATTAGAATTCTAACCACAAAACTTGCCTAAAATCTAGGGAAGCTTAACCGCTCGTTCAACCTGCAATTTTTGATTAGACCTCTAATTGGCTGCTAAAGCTACCGTTATCCATTAAATGAGTCCTTTTCTTTAAATACTCAGTATTACTTCCTGCCATTCTCATAATTCAAAACCGTCAAAAATTCTCTTCACTCTTAATTGCTTTCTTCTCTAAAGGTTTAACTCACCAATTCTCTCCAGCAATAAGCTACAATGTCTAACCCACAAGACAACCCTGGAACCCCTCCACATCCTACTTCCTCTGATTCATCTACCCCTCATCCACCTAGCACAACTCCCCAACCCAGGCGAAGGAGAGTAAAAATGCTTGCACGAAAAATTGTGGCTTCTGGTGCTCTTTGAAAGAAATTGAATGAGAAATTAAAGGCAAGCTAGGTCCAAGATTCTGATTCTAACTCTGAGTCTGATTCTTTCAAATCCGCTAGTGAGGGGGAAGGACCTGAGTCTTCTGACACTGATAAGGCTCAGAAATCCCCTTCTAAGGTAAGTTCTTTTTTGGCTGAAAATTTAGAAAATAGGTTTGTGTTGGTTGGACCTATAAGGGATGTGGAACTACCTGGGTTAGGAAGGAGTGGAGGTAAAAAGAAATCTGAAAAGAAAAAGAGAGAGAGGGTGAATGTGGTACTGTGAGGGGAAAAGGGAAAGGAGTGGTTGATCATTCACCCACTGCTGGAGTATCTGTACCTGCTATTTGGGGGTTGCACAAGAGAATGTTGAAGAAAGTGGCAAGAAGTCAGGGGGAAGCGGTTCAGGGAAGGCTGCTGAGGGGCTAGTTAATCTAAGCTCACAGGGAGATGAACCTGGTTCATCAATTGAAGAAACCCTAGCAGACCCTCTGAAAAAGGTAGGTGCAAGTTACGATCCAAATAAAAGGAGAACACCCACACCAAAACCCTCCAGTGCTGCTAAACCTTCCAAGAAACAAAATGATTCCTCCCCAACAACTACTGAAACTTCCTTGCCAAAGGGAAGAGCAACAAGAAGCAGGGTGAAACAGAGTGAGAGAGAACTACAACAAGCTTTGGCTGAAAGTAAGAAGAAAAGGATGGATAGAGGAAAAGGTAAGGTTGCAGAATCTTCAGAAACTGTTGATGTTGAGGAGATGGAACAGGTCCATCAGGAGAAAGTTACAACAGTGGAGGTTCAGACCCCCAAGCCCAAAAAGACCAAGACTTCTTCCAAGAAGTCTTTCTCTGTGTCTGAGGCTGCTGAACCTTCATTGGCCAAGAGGACAAGGTCTGCAGTAAAAAGTAAACAAGTTAGAGTTTTTGAAGATGAGGAATGGAGTGATGAAGAAGAAAACAAGTCTGATGGTGAAAAGGACAAGCTTGCCAAGTTTGGCAAAAGGAAAATTTTGAAGGGTAGATTGCTGAAAGATTTGGTGGAACCAGGAATGGTTCGTTTGGTTGACACCTTAGCTGCTCAGGGCTGGAAGGACATGGTCCTTCAGATGGATGGGAGATTGGCCAGAAATGAAATTATCCAATTCATGGCAAATGCTAAAGTCAAAGATGGCCGAGTTACAAGCAAAGTCAAAGGAGTTCAAGTGACATTTGATGCTGAAAAACTGGGAGAGATTCTTGACATCCCTGCTGAGGGGTATGATGATTACACCAGACAGAGATGGCTAAGTCTGGATTCCCTTCCATCTGCCCTTACAATCACCAGGAGATTCTGTGATATTGAAGAAGTGAATGAGGCCAAGTTTGTACACAAGAGTGAAATGAAGCCACATCACAAAGTCATTTTTGAGTTTGTCAACAAGTGCCTACTGCCCAGGCAGGAGATAAGGCATATTGCAAATTATATGGACTTAGTTCTGATGGAGTGACTTGAAAGTGGAAGGCAAATTAACTGGACTGCATTCATCATCAAGCTGCTGGACAGGGTTATCAATGGCTCCAAGGCTCATGCTACCCCCTATGGCTTTATTCTGACTACAGTTGTGGATCGGTGCAATGTACCTCTGAAGAAATGGGAAATGGCCACAAGCAAGGATTATTTTGGTATTAACACTCTGCTTGCTTGTGACTACTTAGTCAATGCCATCCCAAATGAACCTGGTTCATCCAAGAAGACACCTATCAACAGTAAAGTCAGGGCTCTTGTTCAGGAAAGTGAAGCCAAGGATGCTGAGATAGCTAGGCTAAAGGCTCGTGTGGCAGAGGTGGAATCTGAGAGGGATGCTCTCAGAACTGAGCTTACCAAGGAAAAGGAGAAGAATGATGGAATTCTTCACAATATGCTGAATCTTCTCTAAGCCTAAAACCAACCCTCTAGCTCCCCCCAAGCCTTAGGAGTTCTAGCCTTTATCTCCTGAACCTGTCTAGTACCTTCAGTGACCCGATTTAGGGATTTTTCTTTCTTTTGCTCATGTTTTTGAATATTTTTCTTTCTGGTTGTGGATTGTGGTAGCAACATATCTTCTATCAATGATATCTACTATGTTTGCTCTTGATTAAATGTTAATATTTCCTTGATAGTTTAAATATGTTTGCTTGATTACTGGTGATTAATCCATGAGTGCACTTGCAGTTTCCCCGGTGGCCATGAGTACTTATTAAAATCTGGGACTCACACTTTGTGTATGCAACTTTTCGATGATGCCAAAAGGGGGAAGAGATATTGTGCTTTACGTATTCTGAATAAGTGATATTTATAACTTGATTAACCTGGTCCTTGATGATAAGTGAATTTTCTAAACTTTGTATTGATGGTTAAGCTGAGTTCTTACAGGGTTCAAGTAAGTAAAAAGCACAGAGTTTGTCATCATCAAAAAAGGGGAATTTGTTAGCCCAAGTAAAGCTGTAGTTTTGAAGACTGACAAAAGAACTCAGACATGGACCAGGTCCATCTTGTGAAGCACAGTCATGATCAACCCAAACATGTGAGACGCACGTGAAGGAGATAAATCTAACTTATCAGAAGTAATATCTCCTGATCTGATCGAAAAGATTGCATATTGGATAAGGAGAGAAAGACTCCTTAGACGAAGAGAACTCAGTTTAGAAAGAGGATAATGTTAGAGTATGAGATCAACCAGAACTCTTCTACCATAGAAGAGTAGCGTCTGTATCCCAGTAAATCTCTAATTACTAACCCATTAAATATCAGTGTTGTTCTCTTTTACAGGTTATGCACATAAGCAGAAGTTAAACGTGAATTGAGAGCAAAATAGCAAGGCAATTTTGCAAGCAATTTATGTGTGATTCAAGCGTGCAATCCTGAAGCTACTTGAACAAGATAGAAGAACCAGTTCCAAGTGTCTATCTTTTATTCTAGTTCAATTGTAGTAGGTGATTTTACATTGTACCTTTCAGCTTTTATAGAGGCAATTGTATTAGGTACTTAGAGTGTTCAAGTTAGAGTTAGCTTGAATTTGTCGCAACAGTAGACGGCGGTGTGCCACAACGGGATTAGAGTTAATCCTAGGTTTACAAAGAGTTTTTGTAAATGCAGTTTTTGGCTCAGTGATTTTAGTGGAAGTTTGGGAAAATCCTACTAAGTATTAGGTCGTGGTTTTTTCACCTTTTGAGCCAGGTGTTTTTCATGTAAAAATCTCTGTGTTCTTTATTTTCTTTACTCACTATTCCACAAACAGTAGTAATTGGAACATATAGAAGAACCAGGTCCTTCTATAATCAAGTTAAGCGAAAATTGGGTACCACACAAATCATCCCCCTCTTGTGTGGTATTGAAGTATAAAACATCAAACATGAATTACCAGGACGGCTCAATACTAATGGGGTCTTATAGCCAAACTTCAATAAAAGGTCTTAATTTACTGGGGTCTTAAAGCCAAACTTCAACAATTCTTGCAGTACTTGTTATCTGAAAAACACAGAAAAATATACTTTAGCTTTTCTAGATAATATTGCAAGAAGCCTTTTTGGAGAAACAAAGTAAAAATATAATAATAGAGTAACATATATATATTTGGGTGAGAAAGGTAAAAAAGAAATTGAGTATTGGAGAAACCAAAAGAAAGTGAAAAAGTCTACACGATTTTTGATTAGAGAAGACAAAAAGAAAATAATAGGATATCACTTGTCATATCTTTCCACAAATTCACATAACTAATTTTAGGAGCTTTTATTTTTATTTTTTATCAAACAGTTATTAAGAGATATCTTTCATTGTAATCAAAATATGTAGTACTTTTTTTAGTACTTCTTCTTAAAATAAATATTAATCCTATTAATAAAAGCAGGGCCCCGAATTTTTGGGGCCTAAAGCATGTGCTTTAATTGTTTTACCTAATAGACGGTATTGTGAATTACGTGTAACTAGAGTTTTAAAAAACGTTTTGGGGCGAGCCTCAGAGCGAGGTGCACCAAAAATGCTCCGAGGCGATGGTGGGGACGAAAGTCTCAAGAGACGTACGCCCCGCAATTCGGAGGGTACGCCTGGGCGCTGAGACGTGTTTTTGTAGTGAGTATAATCCTCACGGTCTTTTTCAAGGTAAAACAAAATTTTCTGACTAAGTCCTTCATATAATACCCAGATTTTCAAAAGTGAGCTTGTAATTACTCAAAAGTTTTAAAAGAAACTGAAAAATTAAATTTAAAAGTCAAAACTTTTTTTTATTGATAGAAGTCCTAATTTATGGTCTTTCACAATTCTTTATCTTGTCCGCTAGTCTGTTACTATCTCCCAAAAGCAACGAATAGTCAATTTTTTTTTTGTTGCAAAATACAAAGAGAACTCTATTCTCCTCATACCAGCAAGTTCAAAGTTCAAATTGCAGGTTAATCATCATTTTTGTTCCTCCATGTAGAAATTTTATTCTTTTCAACTCAAGTAATTGTGCTTCTAAGTAGCATATAATGGATTGTATTTGACTAACATTTTATGGGGATTGAGCACATCAATATATATTTTTCATATATTTATACTTTTTCTTTAATTTTTATACAATTTTACCTATTTATAAATATTTAATGTAATTATATTATTTTGTGAAATATTAAAAATTAAACGAAATATGGCCAAATATATCCCTTTACTATCAAAAATTATTTAAACTTACCATTCGCTATACTATTTGGCCATTTTAGGCTGTACCGTTATACTATGAATCATATCTGCCTTTATCTTTTACGGAGGGCCACATGGCAGATCCTCATTAAATGACTCCAATTTAATCTACCCGGTTCACAACTCAACTACCCATAACCCGACCCGTTATGAATATTCCCCTTTCTCTTTTGTTTTTTGTTGCCCTCTTAAAATGGTCGTTGTTGCCACTCGTCCCCTTCCAGCACTGACGCAGCCACCAGTTGCTGCCACTCCAACCAGGACACCTCCCTCCCCATATCCACCTCGGCCTCTTTACTCTCGCTTGGTCTCCCAACCTGCAAATCTTTTCACATTTATTTTCTTCCCAGCAACTCTGATAGCAGGACATTTCGTCCAAGAACAAGGTTTGAGTTATGCATCAAAACAGAGTAATAAAGACTGAGTTATGAAATCAATAAGTGTAACAAGAATGAGTATAGATATTCAACCAAAAACAGTGAGAGGATAGTAAGAAAAGGCCCCTAAGGGTCCAAACAGCTCTGGCACAAGGCCCAAATATGACATTCAGCCCAATTTACAGAAACTCTTTCTAAAACACACATGTATCATATAGTTTCAACCAAATACACAACTTTATAGTTGCTACGGGATGGACCAAGTCACAATACCCAACGGTGCACACCCACACGCCCGTCACCTAGCATGCGCGTCACCTCATAATAGTAAAACAATACGAAATCCAGGGTTTCATACCCTCAGGACTAGATTTATAATCGTTACTTACCTCAAACCGGTCAAATCCCTACTTCGCGATGCTCTTGCCCCTCGACTCAGCCTCCAATCGCTCCAAATCTATTCACAACCAGAACAATACCATCAATATATGCTAATGGAATGAATTCCACAAGAAAAACTATCAAATTAGGCACAAATACCGAAATTCACTCAAACCCGGCCCCCAGGCCCACGTCTCGGAATCCGGAAAAAAATTGCAAAACTAGGAAGCCCTTTCACTCACGAGTCCATACATACAAGATTTATCGAAATTCGACTCCATTTGACCCCTCAAATCCTCAATCAAACTCTCCAAAATCCCAAGCCCTAACCCCTCATTTTCACCCCTAATCTTCACTAATTACATGATTAAACAATGGAAAATAACCCCATAAACGAGTATTAGGGCTCAAGTAACTTACCTCACTGATAATCCCTTGAATCCCTCTTCAAAATAACCCCAAAAGCTCTAATCCCGTCTTCAAAAATGGTGGAAATGGGCAAAATTCGCGAAGGCTTCAATTTATACCTTATGCCCAGGCCTTTCTGCACCTGCGGTCAAAATAGCGCACCCGCGATGCCGCTTCTACGCCCAAAAGTCCGCATCTGCGGAAGTCACTTAAATTTCCAAAACCGCAGCTGCGCCCCAGGCAACGCACCTACAGCCCCGTAGATGTGTCGAATCCTCCGCATCTATGACTCCTCTCCTAGCCTTCCGTTTCCGCATCTGCAGCTACCCCACTGCATCTGCGACCTCGCACCTACGGTTCCCACTCCGCAGGTGCGGAAACATCAGAAGCAGCAGCTTCAGCTGCATTATCCCATTTCCAAATCCCCCGTTAACCATCCGAAATCATCCCGAGGCCTTGGGGAACTAAACAAAACATGCCAATGTTGATATCCTATTTTTCCCTATGTAATTTTTTATATCCGAAGTACTTTCAAAATAGCATATATATGCATATATAAGCATACCTAAGTGTTTTGGTATTTTCCTAATTTTTTAAATCAACTTATTGTCCATTTTAGCAATACAAAAATCAGTAATTATTCCCAAAGTTTATCATTTTGGTGAATGACCTATTTTATTCTCATGTTTACACCAAAATATAGATAGGGTGATTTTTCGTATATTTTTTACAAATTTATTTGGTATTTAAAAGACTAAATTACATATAGTTGTAATTGTAGCCTACTTTAAGATTAATAGCATTTTATAATTGTAAAATTAGGTCCAGTATTATTAAATTAATATTTATACACTATTAATTGTTCAAGTATTTTTAATTTACTTTTAAAATCATCTTTACTATTTTTTATAAATAAAAAGGGAAAATTGGCTATTTAATATTTAGCCCCATTTCTATTTCAATTACAGCCCCATTTTATTTCAATTTTGGCCCCTAAATTGACCCAAATCTACCCAATTAATCGACCCAATTCCAAACGACCCAATCCGTTCCCCACCTACTCGTCTAAATCTGGACCGTTGATCACTCAAGATCAACGGCCAAAACTCACCCTTCCATAATTAAACTAAATGACCTACTCTAATCCCCCTCATTCTCACCTGACCCGCCGCCCTGGAATCCCAAAACACTCTCAAATCCTCTCATCAGTTCTTCGGAACCCTAGCCTCCTCCCACCTTCCTTCACCGTATTTTTGCACCGGAATCCATGGCTTCCCAGGCCATGGATGGTCTCTACCCACCCTCTCCAGCATTAGACCTTGAATGTTCGAAGTCTGGAAGGCTGACTTCGATGGTTCTCCCTTCGATCTTCTCCGATCTTTGATTCCATGGCTTCTCTGTCCAACCTGATTCTTGACCTCTCCGACTCAAGATCGGACCTGTTTCCAAGCCTTTCTCATTTCTAGGGTTCTCCGAAACCCTAAGCTATTCGAGGTTCTTTCACCATTATTTGGTTAGATCTATACTGTATCTATGCTTTTCTTGCCATCTAAAGTATTTTCCCCAAAAGTTTTGTCAAAATCGCTTCTCTCCGATTTTAGGGTTTCTGAAAGGATTTTTGAAAAAAAATCTTTCTGATTTTTTCTTCTTCTTTGCTTTATGTGTGTTTGTCTATACCTTGCTCGTGTGATTTCTTTTATTTTACGCATGTACTGTCTTTTACCTTTTCTTTTCTACTATACATGTTACTCCTATTAATCTTTGCTATGTTTTCTTTACTCTTTTACTAGATGTGTCTACCGTTAAGTTATTTTTATTTTGTTTACTGGATTCTGTTCATGTTCTTAAATGCTTCATCTACTTGTGTTCAAGTTTGTATTATCTCCCCCTTTCTGAACTTGTTTAGGTTCTGAGTTTTCTCAAATATGTTCTTCATGATTTTTTCTTCCTTTGTCGTTCAAGCATGCTATCATATCTGTTTTGCTGAGGTTCTGAAACAAATGGCTTGCTTTCTTATCTCCATGTCTGACTCAATTGTGAAACCCTAGGATTTGGGGGTTTCCCTTGGCGATTTTGATTTTATGTTTGAGTTAGGGTTCCACTTTGGGGACCCTGGACTCTCACACCCACTATGAGTCTGCAAAATTGAACCTGTATCTCTTTGCTTATGATTCTAAACTTTTCTTTGATTAAACTCTCTTCTAAATAACTTGACAGTCCTTTCTTGATTTACATATTTGTGTATTTTTATATATGAGAACTCTTCTTTCAAAAAGGTTTTGCCAACTACTAATTGATTCCGAATTCCTTTAATTGTGTTCACTTGATTGTTACTGATTTACCCTACTTGAACCTTTCTTTACCCCTTTCCTGACTTGATTCATTCAAGTAAAAGGCTGAAATTTTGATTTTACTGGTTGATTCCCTTTCCTTTTTTTTTTTACAAACCGTGTACTATTAGTTTGTTGCCTTAAATAGCTTCTATGTACTTACCCTTTATTATACTGCTAGGAAAATATTTTTCAAACCCCTTTCCTTAATTGTTTTTACCCGTTTGAAATCAGAATCCCTTAACTAAAGGGAGACTGATTACAATGTTATTTCCTTACCTTTTTCTTGCTTATTTGCTGCACTATAAAAGGGGCTCGACCCTTTTGCATTGAACAGGCTTTTAAGTTTTGAAAACTTTACAACTTTAGAACTTTGAACTTCTGAATCCTAAAGTCCAATACTCATACTCTCACACACATACTTTCAATCACAATACTCTTTCAAACTCTCTACTCTCTGCTGAGACTTTTGTACTGCTTTGCTTGCAACTTGGCTTTTTAAGACTGCTGTTTTTACTTATTTGTTTTCCCTGAAACTGGTATGTCTCAATTTTGATTTCAGCTCTTTCCCTATGTGTTTACTTTACAGTTGCTCTATTCCTGTCTACCTTGTTGCTCATGTTCTGTATATTACTTCCTTTTATGTTTACTGCTTGTTATAAGTCCCCCATACCCCCATTCCCTTTTATGTGCTGAGTTAAAGTTCATGGCCTGGCAGTATCCAAATTACTGCCCAGGTCTGAACCTGACCTTCAATAGGTCCTAACTCTCAAATTCAAGCTGACAGGCTGGTCAGGGGTGTGCCAGCATCCTAATTGCTGGGCATGACCACTAGTTTGTCATGGTTTTCCCTAATTCCTCCTCTATTGCACTTACACTTATTCTTAGACTCTAAGTTTCGCCCCCCTCTTATGAGCCTTGCCTTGGGGACCTTGAGTTCCCTCTGAACTTGGACATTTGAGGGCTGGCCATTCCACACTGCACTATAATCTGAGCCTGCAAATGTAATTGGGTGTAAGCACTGCCTGGAGTTCATGAAGCTCTTTGGAACTTTGACACACCCAAATGATGAGAAAGGCTTTGGAAATCTGATCTTTAGAAGTTGGCTTATTTCATGTTTCAGACTAGGAGTCTGAATTAGGCTCTCCTTGTTTGGAATTTTAATTTCTGATGTAATTTTTATTTACTTTTCTGGATTCATTCAAGTTGTAATAATCTTGTAATACTTATGGGGTGTATAGTAAAATGGGGGAGGGTCTCTCATGTTATGCATATGGGGGTAGATATCATGTTTTAGGTCTTTATTTCTGCAATCACAACATTTTTCGTCTATGTATCTGCATATAGAAATCTTGCCTATAAGCCATTTCATTACTGCATATAGAGATCCTGCCTATAGATTTTCCCATATAGATTTTCCTGCCTATAGTTTGTTTCAATACTGCATATAAAAATCATGCCTATAATTTATGCATTTCATCATATAGAAGCCATGCCTATAAGTTTGTGCACTTTCTGCATATGCATATGACATTAGGCAAACAATCCATAGGTTAAGGAATAATCGATTGCATCCTAGATACCATGCTCATAGGATTCTTGCACTTACATAACCGTTTTAAAATCAGTAACGCTTAGAATTCATGCTTATAGGAACAATCGTTTAAATCTGATTCATCCGCAAGTCTAAAATCAGTAATAATGTTGTTAATATCCGCAGAATTGGTTTATTTCTGAAGTCAGTAATCTTCCTTAAAATCAGTATGTTTGACCTTGTTAGACATTATGCCTATAGGTTTCACCTAGGCAAACCATTAGGTAATCAATTAATTATACCAGTCTTTAATAATTACAACCAGCAGGCAGGCCTAATTCAGACTTTTTATCTGAAAATATGTAATAAATCAGCCACCCCCCTTTACGTAAGTTTAATTAAAAGACCTAACCAGTACTTGTAAGTCATGCTAAACAATTTCTGCTTTGAATGAGGAGGCCTATTTGAGCCTTAACTGCTACGTGTTTTCCCCTTAACTGCTCTTATGTGTTTTGTTTGTCGCACTAGATTTTGTCCTTTTTAAACTTCAAAGGCCAATATCCCTTCCCTCTAGGATTAGTAGTCCCAACTGTCTCCGGGACTGATAGGATTGGAGCGGGTAGTAGCATGCAATAAGTAACGAGACCATTCTGCGCTTTAGTACCTTAACGAGGTGGGTAAGGGTAGACATGGATATGATGATCACGCGATAACACCACATGTATAATTGGTTACCGGGTGTTGCGTGGGTGATCCATGTTATTTATAAGCCTAGGACCCCCTTCCCTCTTTATGTGTTTACTTCTTTCTTTCAGAATTTTTAAAATTGTCAGTTTTCAGTTCTTTTAAACCTCGTCCTTTGCTTTAATCATTTAAAATCTCTTTAAATTTCCAGTACTGTTTTTCTCTCCCAAATTTCCGCCCCATTTCATCCCTTTTTTTGAGTATTTGTATCAATTATTTGACCCCCCATTTTTCTGCACTTGTATATTCTTTAAATAAATTATGAAATCGCGTAGTCCCAAATTTCAGCTCGTTTATTTAACTTTTATACTTCCCCTACTTGCAATCGTTATGTGAGAATTGTCTTGTATGTTTATTTGTTGTTTATATTTAAAGTCACAATTATAGCATGGCCGGGAACCACACTAGTGGATCTTGGGGGGTGCCTAACACCTTCCCCCGAGATAATTTCAAGCCCTTACCCATTCTCTGGTTCTTCTTCTTTTCATTTCCTTCTTAGTGTCCTAATGCACTTAATCATTAGGTGGCGACTCTTCTAAATCTCAAACCCAATTTCCAAAAGGAAAAGAGTTGTCCGCCCAAATGTCGTAAACCCGATTTCGCCTTTAGAAAAAGGGGGCATCGACAGCATGGCGACTCTGCTGGGGATACTCTTTAGGCTTTTACCATTTCATGCTACTTGTGACTTTATTGCATCTTTATTGCCTTTATTTAATGGCTTTAACTCTTTTCTACTACAAAACTGACTTGGCTCTTTGTTTTCTTTTCTTTAATGCTTTCTTTTACTGCTTTCCTTCAATACTGTTGTAATTATGAGCAATTATTACTTTATGAACGTGCAAATACGTGACAACTTGTTTCATTCTTGTGATTTATTCAACGTCATATTCCACTCGTGCCAAACAAAATCCCTTAGCAACGCTTATAATGAGTGGTTGCGCTCTTGCGATATTATCACCCCCTAAATCCGGCAAAGGCATATTTGCGGTAAAACCAGTCGATCAACGGTGTAGTCGACGGTTCCGCGCCTTTCCCTCTTGAGTTGTTCGCTCAAGGGTACCAGTCTAATACCACATAGAAACCTTACTCCGTTTAATTGTACATGCATCATGGTCAAACCTAGCCGAGTCAGTTATGTTGTCCGCATAATGACTCTTTAAGATAGCCTTGTCCAAAGTCCACTGGGTTTCCTTGAAACCCAAACGGACCTTACCACGTTCTGTGCATTCATTTGGAGAACTAAATGCTTCTTATGCTAATTATTGATGTTAAATAGTCGAGTCCGGTGGGGGAAAGGGTCCTAACCTTTTGTTTGCAAAAATGAGGCACGAAGTCCCCAGATTCGGCATGGTCACCCACATTCACCCCAAATTGCTAAGCTGGTGGAGGGATCTTCATTCCAGTGATCAGACTCTTGTCCGGAAGTATCTAGGAAACCTGCCTTCTCTCCTAAACATTCAACCCAACAACAAAATCGTAGAAGATGCAAATCTGTTTTGGGACTGTGATAGGTCGGTATTCCGCTTCGGAGACATTGAGATGACACCTTTGCTTGAGGAAATAGGAGGAATGGCTCGAATACCATGGGAAACTTCGGGTTTGCTAATGCCGGAAAATCGTAAGGGTAGGGGTTTTCTTAAGATGATGGGTCTAAAGAAGAATCCTGACTTGACATGTTTGAAGGAGTCGTACATTCCCTTTGACTATCTGTACGAAAGGTACGGTCACAACAAATCTTACCGTACCTATCCGGACGAATTCGCCATCACCTCATTGGGGCACATCCACCGAAGGGTATTTGTGTTTATGTTCTGTTTCTTGGGGATGATAGTTTTTCCGACAAAGAAAGCAAGAATCCATACCAGACTGGCCATGGTCACCAAGAGCTTGATGGAAGGAATTAACAGGCAGCCATTCAGCCTTGTGCAAACGATAGTTGCAGAAATATACCGAGCCCTAGAAAGATGTCAACAAGGGGCCAAACATTTTGAGGGATGTAATTTGCTACTCCAACTATGGCTCATGGAGCACCTCCAAAGGGGTGAGTACCGGCAGGAAATCCATCGTAGAGACTGGGATGATCATATCGCTTTTCATCACCCAAAGCGGATGAATTATATGCCCAACATGTTCGCCCAACCAGAGAATGCTAGAGAGTGGGTCGAGCTCTTCGACAATCTTACTGAAGACCGGGTGCAATGGATGTTTGAGTGGTTCCCTACTGAAGAATTCATCATACGGTCTAGGGATGCTCCATTTCTGATACTGATCGGTTTAAGAGGGACCTACCCATATGTCCCTATCCGGGTTATGAGACAGGCAGGTAGGAAGCAGGTTATACCAAGGGTTGACAAGATGAGCCATTTTCGAGCCGACTCCCAAGATGACGACAGTCCGTACAGGTGTCAGGCTCAGCATATGTGGCATAGCAAAATTGTATTGGGAAGAGACACCATCGAGCCAGATCGCTACCATGCTGGTTGTACTCCATACTATCTAGGCTGGCTGGAGGACAATCATAACGATTTGGGTCAGCCCGGATTTGTTCGAGGTCATAGGATTATTAACGAAAAGGCTGAAGTACAGGTTAAGTACAACCAATTGCGCAAGAGGATGCGGGAATGTGAAAATGAGCACCGTGAAATAAAAGAAGTCAATCAAAAGCTAATTGGAGAATGGAAAGATATGGCTGTCAGCACCAACAAACGACTGATCTGTTTGGAGCGGGGCATAGTGGAGCTGGAAAAGAAGTTCCTTAAGAGGGTTGAAGATTGCCGGGTTGCTGAGGGAAACGAAGGCGGACATCTGGCGAGAGCCTACTTGCTGCTGCGACTACGTGAGCTGGTGAAGCTGTTCAATGGAGCTAAAGATGCCGAGTCTGGGGAAGGTCCTTCTGGGACCAAGTAGTTAGGAGTCTTTTCTTTGCTTTAAATGTAATAAGGCCTATGGCCACTAGTGGCACTTTTATTTCCCGTTATTTAGTGTCGTTTTGGGATTCGTATTATTTTTTATCAATAAAATGAGGCATTTAGCATTCTAAGTTCTCCAAATTTACTTGTCGCTAGGCCTACCTCGGGCACAACGAGGCTCCCAATTTAGGACACGATTTATATTCTTACACTATGTGTTTAAATATTGCAACGTTTTCTTCTCGCGATCCCTACTAACTTGTTACCTTTTGTTTTACTTTTGCTTATTCCCCTCCCCAAAGGTTAGTTCGTGCACTCTGGCATCGTCATCATATTCCACAAGATCCAAGGGTCCTCCACCTCCTCCTCCGAGTCCTATCAAAAACAAGAACAAAGGAAAGATGGAAGATTTGAGCAACATCAGAAAGGAGAGCTCAGTTGAAAGGGTAGAGACTTCTCAGGGTATTCAGGTTTCCAAGGAAAGTGCCTCCCAGCTCGAACAGAAGTTATTGAAATTTCAGGAAGAATTGGACCAAGTTCGGAACTTGGCAAGCTTGTCATTTTCCCTCACTACCCCGGATATCAGCTTCCCCAACACTCAAAATCCCATACCTCCTCAAAACATCCCGAAGCCACAAAACCAACCCACTCCCCATCACCACTGCAACACATGCCACACTTCAAGCAACACCCCACTGCTCATCCCCGAACCACTGAACTCCACAAATGATCATCACCACAACACCCCCATCTATGTGGAAACCATACCACACCCCATTCAGCCCGCCTCAAGCACACCTGAGTCTGATGACAAAGACTCTCTTATCAAGAATCTGGCCGCAGAACTCAAGAAGCTGACTAGCCGAGTTCAGGGTGTTGAAGGAAGCAAGGGGATCGAGGGACTGAATTACGAAGACCTTTGCATTCAACCAGATGTCGAACTGCCCGAGGGGTACAAACCTCCCAAGTTCGAAATGTTCGATGGCACCAGGGATCCCAGAGTTCATTTGAGGACATACTGCGACAAGCTGGTCGGAGTAGGAAATGATGAAAAGGTTCGCATGAAGCTCTTTATGAGAAGTCTGAAAGGGGATGCTCTATCTTGGTACATTAGCCAAGACCCGAAGAAGTGGTCGAACTGGGTAAGTATGGCGTCCGATTTCATGGACAGGTTCAGATTCAACACGGAGAATGCGCCAGATGTGTTCTACATCCAGAACTTGAAAAAGAAACCCACGGAAACATTCCGCGAGTATGCTACTCGTTGGAGATCAGAAGCTGCTAAGGTCAGGCCGGCTTTAGAAGAAGAACAAATGAACAAGTTTTTCGTCCGGGCTCAAGACCCACAATACTACGAAAGGTTGATGCTGATTGAAGGCCAGAAATTTTCCGACATCATCAAGCTAGGGGAGAGGATCGAGGAAGGTATTAAAAGTGGTATGGTCACTAACTTTGAAGCATTACAGGCTACCAACAAGGCTCTGCAGTCTGGTGGCACGTCCAAGAAAAGGGATGTGAGTGCCGTGATGGTTGCACAGAGAACAAAATCCCCAATCAAATACCAAACCTACCCAATACCCCCTCTTACATATCAACCTACCTCAAATTACCAAGCACCTTTGCCCTCTTACCAAGCTCCACCACCTACCTATCAATCACCTCCACCTCCCACATACCAACCTACTTCACCCAAATATTCCCAACCCGCACAAGTCTACAACACTCAACCATCCCACTATCAATCACCTCCTACTCGCCAAAACTTTCCTAGACCCCGACCAAACTTCGACCGCAGACCTCCCAAACAATACACCGCCATTGCCGAACCAATCGACCAGCTGTATGAAAGGCTTAAAGCTGCTGGTTACGTCACCCCTATCCCTGCCATAACCCCAGAAAATCCTTCCCAATGGGTCAACCCAAACAAAACCTGTGCATACCATTCCGGCATGAAGGGACATACTATTGATGAGTGCCGCTCCCTGAAGGACAAGATCCAGGCTTTAATTGATAACAAGATTATCGTGGCAAAGGAGCCTGCTCCGAATGTCCGTAACAACCCTCTACCAGACCACAAGGGTGGAAGTGTTCATATGATTGAAATAGAAGATGATTGGGATCCCAAAGGATCAATCAGTTTGATCACGGAAGGTGACGATCCAAAGAAACCAACAGTCACTCTTAACCCGATTGTAGTCCAAATTCAGCCTTCTGAAGATGCTGAGGTGAACATGTCCATACCGCTTGAGTTTGAAGCACCAGCCTCCGCAAAGACGCCAACACCAATCGAGGTCGAGTTTGGGTCCCCAAAGGCGCCTGAGCCCTTTGAAGTTGCTGTATTACCTTCCAAGGCAAGGGTGCCTATTTCAGTAGCAATGACAGCCGTAACACCGTTCCACACAAAAGCTATACCGTGGGACTACACAGCCGAGGCAAGAAGGAAAGGAAAAGCCAAGTTCGGAGAAACAGTTGCAGCGCAGGGTATGACAAGAACCGGCAGGGTCTATACCCAGAACACTTAGCTGAGTCGAGTAAGCAGACCTCTGGCCGACAAGCCATCATTGAAACTAGACCCGGTGATCTCTGGAGAAAGATACAAGCAAAGAATACTCAGTCACTGACCAGCTGAACAAAACACCAGCACAAATTTCTATCTTAGCTCTACTACAAAGCTCTGACGCACACAAGAATGCCTTATTGAAGGTACTGAGTGAAGCATATGTACCAAGCAACATCACCGGAGGAGAAATGGAAAACATGGTGGGGCAGGTATTGGAGAGTCACAAGATCACTTTCCATGAAGATGAGTTGCCACCAGAAGGTTTGAGTCACAACAAGGCGCTGCACATCACTGTGCAGTCTGAGGATTATTTCTTCACCCGAATCCTGATTGACGGAGGGCCCAGCCTCAACATTTGTCCATTGGTGACCCTCAAGACATTGGGAAAGAGCCTGCACGAGATCAAGGATGGGGCCATCAATGTCAAAGCTTTCGACGGTTCCCAAAGGTCCACTATTGGGGAAATTAACTTATGTCTGCAAATGGGGCCTACTTGGTTTGATGTTGATTTTCAAGTGATAGACGTGCCCGCATCTTACAACTTGCTTCTGGGGCAGCCTTGGATTCATGCCGCTGGGGCCGTAGCATCAACCCTACATCAGACAGTGAAGTTTGAATGGAATCACCAAGAGGTGATTATTCACGGCGACGGTAGCAATCCCATATACAGTCGCCAGACCATCCCAGCAATCGAAGGAAGAAGGAAGATAGGTGGGGAGACCTATCATCACATCGAGCGAGTCAACGCCGTTGTAAGGACAAGTGGTGGGACAACAAAATTGAAAGTATATTGAACTAGATCGGGTATGAACCTGGCAAGGGACTTGGCAAGAATCTCCAAGGAATCGATAAGCCCATCAAGCTCAAGAAACACGACACCACCTTCGGATTGGGATATGAGTATACCTGGAAGGAATTCAATGAATGGTCGCCACCCTAGCGCGGTCCTTACTATCCGTTGGAACAACCAATACCTCGCTTAGAGCAGACTTTCCAGTCAGCCGATGTTATATATGGGTCAGAAGAAGAGGAAGCACTAGCAGCAATGAGGAACTTGTTCCTAGAAGATGATGACATGGATTGCTGTGTTATTTTTGAGGAGGAGGGGGAGGAAGGCCCTTCCATAAAGGCTGTAAGCAGAGGAGCACACCTCAACAACTAGACCGTCAAAACCACCAGAGCCCAACGCGCCTCGGGGTAGCAAAGCTGAACAAAGCATTACGCACTATTTTGCTTTATTAAGTATATTTTATTTTCACATTTTTCTTTTTTTGCAAGAAAGAACTCCAATATTCAAAACACTTATGGAATTTATTAAAGTATTTCAATTTTCTTAAAAATCTCTCTCTTATTATTTTCTCTCATTACTTTACTCAAACAGCATTACTATTACTTATCTTGATGAACCAACGACTGTGACATGCAACGAGACAACGCGACAAACGGACACAGATTCAGAGGAAGATGATATACCAGAAGAAATCGTTAAAGAAGTTGAGAATTTTGAGAATAGGCCTAAGTCCAACCTGGACGAGACGGAGATCGTCAATCTAGGAGATGCAGAGAACATCAAAGAAACACGAGTCAGCGTTCACTTGTCACCGTCTGAGAAGGAAGAGTATACAAAATTTCTAAAGGAATATGAGGACATATTCGCATGGTCATATGACGACATGACTGGTCTAAGCACGTCCATTGTGGCTCACAAATTACCGACTGATCCGGCCTGTCCGCCAGTGAAACAGAAGCTCAGAAAGTTCAAGCCAGACATGAGTTTGAAAATCAAGGAAGAAGTCACTAAGCAGGTCAAAGCTAAGGTCCTCCGGGTAGTAGAGTAT
Organism: Nicotiana attenuata; assembly: GCF_001879085.1. NCBI lineage: Eukaryota > Viridiplantae > Streptophyta > Magnoliopsida > Solanales > Solanaceae > Nicotiana > Nicotiana attenuata. Next base: position 258,563 of record NW_017670527.1, read on the forward strand.
CCGACATGGTTAGCCAATATTGTGCCAGTACCGAAGAAGGATGGGAAGGTCAGAATTTGCGTCGACTACCGGGATCTCAACCGGGCCAGTCCAAAAGACGACTTTCCCTTGCCGAATATACACATCTTGATTGACAACTGCGCCAAGCATGAGTTGCAGTCGTTCGTTGATTGTTTTGCTAGGTACTATCAGATATGGATGGATGAAGAGGATGCTGAGAAAACGGCTTTCATTACGCCGTGGGGGATGTATTGTTACAAAATGATGCCGTTTGGGTTAAAGAATGCAGGGGCCACCTACATGAGGGCCATGACCACAATTTTTCATGACATGATACACAAGGAGATCGAAGTGTATGTAGACGACGTCATCATCAAATCCAAGAAAGCCGCTGATCACATGGGAGATTTGAGGAAATTCTTCAATAGACTAAGAAGGTACAACCTGAAGTTGAATCCCGCAAAATGTGCATTTGGGGTTCCTGCCGGAAAACTACTTGGGTTCATTGTGAGCCGCTGAGGGATAGAATTGGATCCATCAAAGGTCAAAGCTATTCAAGAATTGTCGCCGCCGAAGAGCAAGAAGGAGGTTATGAGTTTCTTGGGGAGACTTAACTACATCAGCCGGTTCATAGCTCAGTCCACTGTCATTTGTGAGCCGATCTTTAAGATGTTGAAGAAGGACGCCGCTACCAAATGGACTGACGACTGCCAGAAAGCCTTCGACAGAATCAAAGAGTACCTGTCAACACCGCCGGTTCTGGTTCCGCCCGAACCAGGTAGACCCCTGCTACTCTACCTTGCAGTATTGGATGGAGCGTTTGGTTGTGTTCTGGGGCAGCATGATGAAACAGGGAGAAAAGAGCAGGCCATTTATTATCTCAGCAAGAAGTTCACCCCGTACGAGACCCGGTATTCCTTATTAGAGCGCACCTGTTGTGCTCTGACTTGGGTAGCTCAGAAGTTGAGGCATTATTTCATCGCTTACACCACGTATCTCATATCAAGAATAGACCATTGAAGTATATCTTTCAGAAGCCCATGCCCCCCGGCAAGCTAGCCAAGTGGCAGATCTTGCTGAGTGAATTTGACATTGTCTACGTGATTCAGAAAGCAATCAAAGGACAGGCCCTAGCAGACCACCTCGCTGAAAACCCTGTGGATGGAGAATACGAGCCTCTGAAGATGTATTTTCCTGATGAGGAGGTATCCTTCATAGGAGAGGACATTGCAGAATCCTATGACGGTTGGAGGATGTTTTTCGATGGAGCAGCAAATTTCAAGGGAGTTGGCATAGGAGCAGTCCTAGTATCAGAAACCGGCCAGCATTATCCGGTATCCGCCAAGCTCAGGTTCCCATGCACCAACAATATGGCCGAGTACGAAACTTGCATCTTGGGGCTCAAGATGGCCATTGACATGAACGTCCAAGAGTTGCTAGTGATTGGAGATTCGGATTTGCTTATACATCAGGTCCGAGAAGAATGGGCGACCAAGAACTCCAAGATACTCCCGTATTTGCATTATGTACAGGAGTTGAGAAAGAGGTTCATAAAGACAGAGTTCCGGCATGTTCCCAGAGTCCAGAATGAGTTTGCCGATGCATTAGCCACTCTATTATCCATGATTCAACATCCATATAAGAACTTCATAGACCCTATTCCAGTAAAGATTCATGATCAACCAGCTTACTGTGCTCATGTCGAGGAAGAAACAGACAGAAAGCCTTGGTTTCACGACATCAAGGAATTTTTGGCCGAAGGAAAATATCCAGAGCTTGCAAATGCTATTCAGAAGCGCACTCTGCGAAGATTGTCCAACAATTTCTTCCACAGCGGAGGAATCCTGTATAGGAGAACTCCGGATTTGGGTTTGCTAAGGTGTGTTGACGCAAAGGAAGCATCCAAACTGCTAGAGGAAATTCATGCTGGGACCTGTGGTCCACATATGAACGATTTTGTCTTAGCCAAGAAGATACTCCGGGCAGGTTATTTCTGGATGACTATGGAAGCGGACTGCATCCAGTATGTTCGAAAGTGCCACCGCTATCAGATCCATGCAGAAATGATAAAAGTGCCTCCAAATGAGCTTAATGCAACAAGCTCGCCATGGCCGTTCGCCGCATGGGGAATGGATGTTATCGGACCAATCGAACCTGCCGCATCAAACGGGCACATGTTTATCCTAGTACCAATTGATTATTTCACTAAATGGGTTGAAACAGCATCTTACAGAGTAGTGACCAAGAAAGTCGTGGCAGACTTTGTCCGTGACCGTATCATTTGTCAATTCGGGATCCCAGAATCAGTCATTACTGACAACGGTTCCCACCTCAACAGTGATTTGATGAAAGCCATTTGCGAAACCTTCAAGATCAAACACAAGAATTCCACAGCCTACAGACCTCAGATGAACGGAGCTGTAGAAGCCGCCAATAAGAACATCAAGAAGATATTGAGAAAGATGGTAGAAAAGCATAAGCAGTGGCATGAGAAGCTGTCATTTGCTTTGTTAGGGTATCGCACCACAGTCCGCACATCGACTGGTGCAACTCCCTATATGCTGGTTATGGTAAGGAAGCGGTCATCCCCGCCGAGGTAGAAATTCCATCCCTAAGAATCATACAAGAAGCAGAAATCGACGATGCAAAATGGGTAAAGAGTCGTTACGAACAGTTAGCTCTCATAGATGGAAAGAGAATGAACGCGGTTTGCATTGGTCAACTTTACCAGAGCAGAATGACCAGAGCCTTCAACAAGAGAGTCAGACCAAGACGGTTTACACCAGGGCAGCTAGTGTTGAAGAAGATTTTTCCACATCAAGATGAAGCCAAATGGAAGTTCTCCCCTAACTGGCAAGGTCCATACATGGTTCATCGGGTTCTGACAGGAGGAGCCCTCATACTTACAGAAATGGACGGAGAAGTTTGGCCAAAACTAATAAATTCCGATGCAGTCAACCGATACTATGTGTAACCATTTATGATTTCCTTATGTAATTTGAACTACGTCTGACCTGATTCCCGTTTAAGAGGGGATACGTATGCAGCCTTATGGGCTCGGTCACAATTCAATAAAAATTTCATTTCCCCCCGCAATTGGAAATTGGGGCAGAATTTTGAGGAGGAACCTCAAAATTCTGAAGTAACTTCACTCGATCATTGCAAGCAGCCGTCAGAAGCATCAACCCACTAAACTGGGGCAGAATTTTGAGGAGGGCCCTCAAAATTCCGTAGCAAGAAAGGTCGCAATGTTTTGAACCACGTCGCGGTCGTTGGTTCATTAAATATATATACATATATCATACCTTTAACAAAACTCATGCATGCCTATTGTCGAAATCGCTTTGTTTGACAATGCTACCCCGAGGGTACCTACAGTATCACCATAAATAGAGCCGAGCCAGTCAAGCGAAGCCAGCGGGAACGCAAACTAACCTTTCCCCCTTTGTAAGACTCATGATTTTTCTTTGGATGCAGGCACCCAAATCACAAATCATCATATACATTTATACACTCAGGAATACAACTCTCGAAATTATCGCTTCACAACCACTATCCATACACGATATCCCCAGCAGCCACAATATCACAATCAACGACCAGCTATCCGCTATCAGCTAAGAATCTTTTACTACTATTCGTCTCTCATCTTTTGCATAAGGCTACTATTCTGCCTTCTGAGGTTAAGCTCTACCTCCATTCGCATTTTTGGCATTGCATAAGGCTACTATTCTGCCTTCCGAGGTTAAGCTCTACCTCCATTTGCATTTCTTGCATTGCATAAGGCTACTATTCTGCCTTCCGAGGTTAAGCTCTGTCTCCATTTGCATTTCTTGCATTGCATAAGACTACTATTCTGCCTTCCGAGACTAAGCTCTATCTCCATAATTGCATCAGGCTACTATTCTAGCCTTCCGAGGTTAAGCTCTACCTCCATTTGCATTTCTTGCATTGCATAAGGCTACTATTCTGCCTTCCGAGACCAAGCTCTGTCTCCATAATTGCATAAGGCTACTATTCTGCCTTCCGAGGTTAAGCTCTACCTCCATTTGCATTTTTGCGTTGCATAAGGCTACTATTCTACCTTCCGGGACTAAGCTCTGTCTCCATAATTGCATAAGGCTACTATTCTGCCTTCCGAGGCTAAGCTCTGCCTCCATTTGCACGGCTGAAATATCGCCATTTCATTTAAATCCTGCATCGGCTGAAAGATCGCCCTTTTTATTTACACTTTGCATGGCTAAAATATTGCCACTTCATTTAAATCTTGCATCGGCTGAAAGATCGCCATTTTACTTACATTCTTGCATGGCTGAAATATCGCCACTTCATTTAAATTTTGCACCGGCTGAAAGATCGCCATTTTATTTACATTCTTGCATCGGCTGAAATATCGCCACTTATTGCATCTCATGGGCTGAAAGATCGCCAAACTGTCCAAGGGCGTCATTGTTCGGAGGCACCATTTCCATAGCCCGAGAACATCATGCCATGGCCTGAGGACCCCACTTTTATCTCTGCATCGCATTATTCAAAGGCATCATGGTTCGGAGGCATCATTCTCATAGCCCGAGAGCATCATTTCATAGCCTGCGAATCCTTTATTATGTGTTTCATGGCCCAGGACACTATAGTCCAAGGACGTCATCCTAACCGTCCAAAGACAGCATTCATGGTCCAACGGGAACTTGCATCATGTTTAAATCTATGCACAACATATGCGCTCGTGTTGTTTATTTGCAGGTAAACCGGCTAGCAACGTCCGTCTCAGCAGGAGCGATCCCGCTCCAGTTTCCGTAGCCCTGTTAAACTCATAGCAACGCTACCCCAACCTGAATATCTCGTCCGCTCTTGAAAAAATCTCCATCGGCATGTTCCGTCGACGGATCCTGAACTACATACGGCCTGATTCCTGTAAAACCAAGGATATGTAGGCGGCTCAGGAACCAGAGCTCGGTCAAAATTCTTCAAATCGTTTCGTTCGGTCAAACTTGGCCATCATATCTTTACCTGATAATTCTTTCATCCTTCCCGGGTAAAGAGGGGCAGCTGTTGATATCCAATTTTTCCCTATGTAATTTTTTATATCCAAAGTACTTTCAAAATAGCATATATATGCATATATAAGCATACCTAAGTGTTTTGGTATTTTTTCTAGTTTTTAAAGATTTTTTAAATCAACTTATTGTCCATTTTAGAAATATAAAAATCAGTAATTATTCCCAAAGTTTATCATTTTGGTGAATGACCTATTTTATTCTCATGTTTACACAAAAATATAGCTAAGGTGAATTTTTTGTATATTTTTTACAAATTTATTTGATATTTAAAAGACTAAATTGCATATAATTGCAATTGTAGCCTACTTTAAGATTAAAAGCATTTTTATAATTGTAAAATTAGGTCCAGTATTTTAAAATTAATATTTATACACTATTAATTGTTTCAGTATTTTTAATTTACTTTTAAAATCATCTTTACTATTTTTATAAATAAAAAGGGAAAATTGGCTATTTAATATTTAGCCCCATTTTATTTCAATTTTGGCCCCTAAATTGACCCAATTCTACCCAATTAAACCGGCCCAGTTTCAATTTGGACCTAACCCGACCCAATTCCAAACGACCCAACCCGTTCCCCACCTACCCACTTAAATCTGGACCGTTGATCACTCAAGATCAACAGCCAAAAGTCACCCTTCCATAATTAAACTAAACAACCTACCCTAATCCCCCTCATTCTCACCTGACCCGCCGCCCTGGAATCCCAAAACACTCTCAAATCCTCTCATCAGTTCTTCGGAACCCTAGCCTCCTCCCACCTTCCTTCACCGTATTTTTCACCGGAATCCATGGCTTCCCAGGCCATGGATGGTCTCTACCCACCCTCTCCACCATTAGACCTTGAATGTTCGAAGTCTAGAAGGCTGACTTCGATGGTTCTCCCTTCGATCTTCTCCGATCTTTGATTCCATGGCTTCTCCGGCCATGCTCCGGCAGATTCAAGGCTCAGGAACCTGATTCTTGACCTCTCCGACTCAAGATCGGACCTGTTTCCAAGCCTTTCTCATTTCTAGGGTTTCTCCGAAACCCTAAGCTATTCGAGGTTCTTTCACCATTATTTGGTTAGATCTATACTGTATCTATGCTTTTCTTGCCATCTAAAGTGTTTTCCCCAAAAGTTCTGTCAAAATCGCTTCTCTCCGATTTTAGGGTTTCTGAAAGGATTTTTGGAAAAAATCTTTCTGATTCTTCTTCTTCTTTGCTTTATGTGTGTTTGTCTATACCATGCTCGTGTGATTTCTTTTATTTTACGCATGTACTGTCTTTTACCTTTTCTTTTCTACTATACATGTTACTCTTGTTAATCTTTGCTATGTTTTCTTTACTCTTTTACTATATGTGTCTACCGTTAAGTTATTTGATTTTGTTTACTGGACTCTGTTCATGTTCTTACATGCTTCATCTAATTGTGTTCAAGTTTGTATTATCTCCCCCCTTCTGAACTTGTTTAGGTTCTGAGTTCTCTCAAATATGTTCTTCATGATTTTTCTTCCTTTGTCGTTCAAGCATGCTATCATATCTGTTTTGCTGAGGTTCTGAAACAAATGGCTTGCTTTTTCACCTCCATGCCTGACCTAATTGTGAAACCCTAGGATTTGGGGGTTTCCCTTGACGATTTTGATTTTGTGTTTGAGTTAGGGTTCCACTTTGGGACCTTGGACTCTCAGACCCACTATGAGTCTGCAAATTGNAAATTACTGCCCAGGTCTGAACCTGATCTTCAATAGGTCCTAACTCTCAAATTCAAGCTGACAGGCCGGTCAGGGGTATGCCAGCATCCTAATTGCTGGGCATGACCACTAGTTTGTCATGGTTTTCCCTAATTCCTCCTCTATTGCACTTACACTTATTCTTAGACTCTAAGTTCCTCCCCCCTCTTATGAGCCTTGCCTTGGGGACCTTGAGTTCCCTCTGAACTTGGACATTTGAGGGCTGGCCATTCCACACTGCACTATAATCTGAGCCTGCAAATGTAATTGGGTGTAAGCACTGCCTGGAGTTCATGAAGCTCTTTGGAACTTTGACACACCCAAAGGATGAGAAAGGCTTTGGAAATCTGATCTTTGGAAGTTGGCTTATTTCATGTTTTAGACTAGGAGTCTGAATTAGGCTCTCCTTGTTTGGAATTTTAATTTCTGATGTAATTTTTATTTACTTTTCTGGATTCATTCAAGTTGTAATAATCTTGTAGTACTTATGGGGTGTATAGTAAAATGGGGGAGGGTCTCTCATGTTATGCATATGGGGGTAGATATCATATTTTAGGTCTTTATTTCTGCAATCACAATATTTTTCGTCTATGTATCTGCATATAGAAAACCCAACCTATAAGCCATTTCATTACTGCATATAGAGATCCTGCCTATAGATTTTCCCATATAGAGATCCTGCCTATAGTTTGTTTCAATACTGCATATAAAAATCATGCCTATAATTTATGCATTTCATCATATAGAAGCCATGCCTATAAGTTTCTGCACTTTCTGCATATGCATATGACATTAGGCAAACAATCCATAGGTTAAGGAATAATCGATTTCATCCTAGATACCATGCTCATAGGATTCCTGCACTTACATAACCATTTTAAAATCAGTAACGCTTAGAATTCATGCCTATAGGAACAATCGCTTAAATCTGATTCACCCGCAAGTCTAAACTCAGTAATAGTATTGTTAATATCCGCAGAATTGGTTTATTTCTAAAGTCAGTAATCTTCCTTAAAATCAGTATGTTTGACCTTGTTAGACATCATGCCTATAGGTTTCACCTAGGCAAACCATTAGGTAATCAATTACTTATACCAGTCTTTAATAATTACAACCAGCAGGCAGGCCTAATTCGGACTTCTTATCTGAAAATATGTAATAAATCAGCCACCCCCCTTTACGTAAGTTTAACTAAAAGACCTAACCAGTACTTGTAAGTCACTCTAAACAATTTCTGCTTTGAATGAGGAGGCCTATTTGAGCCTTAACTGTTTTGTTTGTCGCACTAGATTTTGTCCTTTTTAAACTTCAAAGGCCAATATCCCTTCCCTCTAGGATTAGCAGTCCCAACTGCCTCCGGGACTGATAGGATTGGGGCGGGTAGTAGCATGCAATAAGTAACGAGACCATTCCGCGCTTTAGTACCTTAACGGGGTGGGTAAGGGTAGACATGGATATGATGATCACGCGATAACACCACGTGTATAATTGGTTACCGGGTATTGCGTGGGTGATCCATGTTATTTATAAGCCTAGGACCTCCTTCCCTCTTTATGTGTTTACTTCTTTCTTTCAGAATTTTTAAAATGGTCAGTTTTCAGTTCTTTTAGACCTCGTCCTTTGCTTTAATCATTTAAAATATCTTTAAATTTCCAGTACTGTTTTTCTCTCCCAAATTTCCGCCCCATTTCATCCCTTTGTTTGATTATTTATATCAATTATTTGAACCCCCATTTTTCTGCACTTGTATATTCTTTAAATAAATTATGAAATCGCCTAGTCCCAATTTCAGCACGTTTATTTAACTTTTATACTTCCCCTACTTGCAATCGTTATGTGAGAATTGTCTTGTATGTTCATTTGTTATTTATATTTAAAGTCACAATTATAGCATGACCGGGAACCACACTAGTGGATCTTGGGGGGTGCCTAACACCTTCCCTCCGAGATAATTTCAAGCCCTTACCCATTCTCTGGTTCTTCTTCTTTTTTATTTCTTTCTTAGTGTCCTAATGCACTTAATCATTAGGTGGCGACTCTTCTAAATCTCAAACCCAATTCCCAAAAGAAAAAGAGTCGTCCGCCCAAATGTCGTAAACCCGATTTCGCCTATAGAAAAAGGGGGCATCGACAGCAAACACATCCCATAACATCATTCAAACTTAGTCGAACCTTTAAATCGCTCAAAACAACGTCAAAATACTAAATCACCCTCGGAGTCAAGCCTAAGAACTCCTAAACTTCCAAATTCCGCAAACGATGCCAAAACCTACTAAATCACCTCCGAATGACTTGAAATTTTGTACACGCGTCACAAATGACACTACGAACCCACTACAACTTCCAGAATTCCATTTCGACCCCGATATCAAATTTTCCACTGCCGACCAAAATGGCCAAATTTCCAATTTCGCCAATTCGAGCCTAATTCTACCATGGACCTCCAAATAACATTCCGGACACGCTCCCAAGTCCAAAATCACATAACGGAGCTAACCTAACCATAAAAATCCAAATCCGAGATCGTTTACTCATCAGTCAACATCCGGTTGACTTTTCCAACTTAAGCTTCTAAATAGAAGACTAGGTGTCTCATTCCACACTGAAACCACTCCGGACCCAAGCCAACCAACACGATACGATGAAATACAGCTGAGGAACACATAAGGAAGCAGAAATGAGGGAAATATGGCTATAATTCACGAAACGATCGGCCGGGTCGTTACACGATGACTTAGAGGTGGCAAATTAGGCGTGGGCATAAAATTAATAGTAGTAGTGGCTGAACCATCCGGACATCATTCCATAAGCATGAAAATCATTTATAGTCCACATCAAAGCAACACGGAGTCTGAAGTTCTGCTTAGTTGATACATCATATGTTTCGACACCTTGATGCCACAATAACTTCAACTCATCAATTAGGGCTGCATGTGCACATCAATCAATTTTTTTGGATTGTCTGGACCTGGAACAATACAAGTTAGAAACAAATATTGACTTTTTATACACAATTCAGGCGGCAGATTATACAGCATAACAAACACTAGACAACATGAATATGGTGCAACAGACACTGCAATTGAAGTGAATTCATTAGCACATAACCCCAGCCTAATATTTCTCGGTTCATCGGCAAAGTGTGGGAACACCCTATCAAAATGCTTCCATGCTTCTCCATCTGACGGATGACATAGCACACCATATGACCTTCTATGTTCATAATGTCATCTCATATGAGGAGCGGAACTCATTGATGCATACAACCTCTTTAACCTTGGTATAATGGGTAAGTAATGCATCGCCTTCACTAGAACCTTCTTTTGTTTAGCATTTATGACTTCTTTGTAACACAACTGGTTACAAAAATTGCAAATTTCTAAAGCTGATCATCCTAACAGAATAACATGCAACCTTTCACACAACAATCACTCCTCTCCGATGAAAGACCCAACTTGGAAACTAATTTCTTTGCCGTGTAAAAATCTTTGGGCAAGTGAATCTTGGTTGGATTAAGTTCATGTATAAGGTCAATGATAGAATCCATGCCCGCTTGAGAAATAGAATTATCCGATTTAATACTTAGTAATCTAACTGCAATAGACAACTTGAAATGCGCTGCGTATTCATAAAGCGAACAACTAGCTCCCTCTAACTGTTTGAAGAAGCTCTTAGCCTCATCATTTAGTTCGGATTGAGCCCCAAGGAACATCTCAAACGCATCCCTCATCATTTCATTAAGTCTAGAATTTTCAACATTAATATTCTCCGCTATGGGACTACCTTCTTCACCACCAAAAGAGTTCTGAAAATGAACATCATCTACACTAGCACGACTCTTCCCACAGACAGTCCACACATAATAATTTTCCATAAACCACTTCTTATACAGATGAATAGTAACAATATCGGGCTCTAATAACTTAAAATACTTGCATTTCACACAGGGGCACCTAATCGTCCCTTCGATAAAGAAATCATCAAGTGTCTTTGCCTTAGCAATAAAGCTAGCAACCCCTTCTATAAACTCATCCCGCAACCCTGTACAATTCGGATGATTCCTATCATACATCCATCTATGATGCCCAAATTCCATCTACACAAAAAAGTTAAATATTATCTTATTTAAAGGTTCTTATTTTGAAAGGTTAAATGTTATTTCATTTTGCATATCCACCTAATCATTTTCACCTTTGTATGTGAGTTACGTCAAAATAATACTACTACTATTTAGCAAGAGCATTGAATACCAAATATAATTACCAAACAAAAAACTATTTAAAAAAAATCTACATATATAACAATTCTAATTAAAATATTTTCTAATATAATTCAATTAAGGATCTAGAAAAATTAAATAACTAGTTGAATGAACTAAATTGTGGCGCTTAAGTTCCATTGCCTGTAGGAATCATCCGAATCTTACCATCTACATGAGTTATTCATCTCATAACTTTATTCTTTTCCTTTGAGTTTTATTCTATTTAAAGTATTTTTTTTATGCTAAAAACAGTGAAGAAGTCAATAAACAACTACATTATCTCATTAATTATGCTTGTTGATACTCAATTTTTTCCTCATATTTTACAAAATATTCCATATACTTTCCAAATACTATTTTGCACTATTATCCAATTTATATGGGTCATACAAGTATTTTCTATAATATTTAAAGCTTTAAAATTAATTTTCTTGCATTTAAATTATTCAAATATTTATTAATTATCCCTTCAAATTATTTTGGTATGATTTGATCACTCAAATTTATTATTTATACCCACGCACATGTTTTATAATATTTTACTTCATTTTATGTAAGTACATTTGGATTTGTGTGCTATTTACACATTTTTGCAGTAATAGCCTATACTTTGTAATTAATTGTATTTTATTATTTTATTTAGAGTCAAAATAACTTTTATATGTTTACAACCTTAGCTATTATTTTAAAATACTTATATGCTTAAGTAATATTTTTTTATAATTATTTAGCTATTTTGTTAATTTATTTTTCCTCAATTTCTTTATTTTTAAATCTGACCCAAAATGAGGCCAAATTTCGGACCAAAGCTGGCCAAACCGTTAGCCCAATACCGCCAGCCCAAACCAAACGACCCTCTTAGAAAACCCAATCGCGGCCCACTTCAAACGACCCACCCCAGCTCTCTTTTAATCTTATCCCTCCCTTTTAATTAACCAAAGTTCGGAAACCCTATCTATCTCCCCCTAAGCCGCCGCCACAAAATCCTCTCATCTTCTGAAGAAACCTATCCGGCTCCCCCTTCAATCCCTATCCTAATCCCGTTAATAATGGGATTCCTCCAGTATTTACTTACTATATCTATGTTCCTCCACTACTGGTCACATGTCTCTTGTATTACTTAGTTCTTGCCCTATTTTTAGCAAGAACTACCTTTCAAGAGCATACCTAATTGACTTCGATTTTGTGAAGATATGGGTGATATTTTTTCTATATACACTCTACAATGAATGATTCTTGTATTCTTGGTCTGATTTATGGCCGCTGGACCCAACTAGGGTTTGAAATTTCTTTTATATCTTTTACCGGATCTGTTAGTAATTGCATGTGATCTTTTCCTTCCTTATTTATGTTTATTTAATTATTTTCCATCTTTGTTTGTCCTAATCTGTCACTATATAAACCCCTCACATAATTCCCCTAAGAGGGATCTGGAACTACTACTATTACTCTCTCATTCTCACTCGTTCTACTATCCTAAATTTTGAGACTTTGATTGTTGCTCTATCTAAGTGAGAACACTTCCCGTGATTCACTTGAAACCCTCGGGAACTCTGACGCACTGGGATTTTGGGAGTTCTGTTTTTCTTTCTCTACTACTGCCAACTGAACTACTACTGCTAACTGATTTTCTCCTTTACTTGATGGTTGATCTGCAAACCGATGAGTACCTCAACTCTTGTAGTTCTACTTCTTCTTTGCTTGTGTTCAGTGCTCTGTATGTTCATGTTGTTTGATCTTTGCGAACCAATATGACTTCAATATTGTGTTATTTTTATTTGCAATCCTACTTGCTTTGAAGCTATTCTGCAGTTCTAAATTTCCTATTGTCACAACCTGCCTAGATTTTAAACTTCAATATATGTTCATTATGTTCGACTAGAATGATTTTGTATATCTTTAGCCTGCTCTGCTGTTCTAATCACCTACTGTTTATTGTGAGTCTTTTCTCATGCCTTGTCTGAGGTGCATTGAATCCCTTAAGGGATTACTTCCTGCCCAAAACTCGCTCGAGTAAATTTCTTTCTGATGAATCCTTTACGTGTAATCTTTATTTCCCTGCAAATTGATCCTTGACTATCCCATGTCACAACACTGTCTTAATATCTAGCCAAACATGTTTGTCTGCTATTTGTAACTCTGTTGACTGTGTACCTTGACTTGTTAATCCTGTACTCTTTAGCACTGCTTAAAATACTTCTAGGAAATATTAAATGTTTAGCTTTCTCTCATGTGTGGTCGACTTATATGAGTCCTAATGTCTGCATGTCCTCTTAGCCTAGAGCTAATATGTTATTTTACCTGCTATGAGTCCTTTAGAACCTTTGTGCTATGGTTAATGCTCATCATATTAAGTTTCATGTCCAACTAAGTGGTATGTTTGCCAAACTATGCTACTAGTATGTTATGCTATTTGAACCACATTCTCACTAGGCTCTCATGTCAGAATCCTCATATTAAGATTGTACTCTACCTGCTTCTTGTTTATGATTCTGCTAGACTGTCAACTGAAATTCTTTTGGTTGGTTCTATTTTGAAGAACTACTTGGAGTGATTTGCAAGCTTGTGATGTCCAATCTTGTCACCTTAGACCTTGTTCTGAAAATACAAACACGAACCTGTCTCATATATGACTTGTATGTCATCCTATTTAATGTAATATCGTCTATGTGCCTTGGGTTTATAGTTGCTGATAGCTATAGCCTCATGATTTATGTTTTGGATCTCAGGAGCTATTTAATTGGCCCAGTATGTATTCTGTCACTCGTATGGGTGGTTTGGCATCCAATTGGGTAGACAGGACATTCATTTAGGCCTAGTATGTTGGGCCATGTGTGCTGTTAGACCTAAATACTAGATTCAGGTGCATTTTAATCCTCCTTGTGAGCCCGGGAATTAGGGATGTTGGGTATGCAAAATTTAAGGCTGGTGAAGGCCTAGGAGGCATCGTTGGGTTACTTTGTATGGGGCCTATAGCTATTCTGTTTGGAGTCTGTAATTGTTTATTTGGGCTTGTATTATTTTATTTGGGTCTGTAATAAGTTTTAAAGCTGAATGGTGGGGAAATTAGTGAAAAGAGGGTTGGGGTACTTTAATTCTCGCATGAATGGATGGAAAACATGCCTATAGGGTCTATATGCTTTGCTTGCTACTTTGTTTGACATGCTCTATTTTTATACATTGATAGAAAGAATGCCTATAGGAACCTAAGCACTTCACTTGCTTTACATGTCCCGTTCCTGTACATTGCTAGAAAGTATGCCTATAAGAATTTAAGTGTTCCACTCGTTTACATGCTTCACTTATACACGATATTAGATAGCGTGCTTATAGGATTCAAACATCATTGATTACTTGCTCAAATTGTGCTATTGTTGTGTGATTATTAGATAACATGCCTATAGGATCGCATTGAGCAATTGAGATCTTTTAATCTAGATACCATGTCTATAGGTCCTTAATTGATTAATTAAATCGTTGTTGTTGTTGTTGTTGTTCTTATCACACTGCCTGCCTAGAAAATATGCCTATAGGAATAAGCATGATGAATTCGTGTTCAAATACCAACTGTTTAGAAATATGCCAATAGGATATCGCTACTCGCTTAGAAAGCATGCCTATAGGATCAAAATGAATAATTTTGAGGTTTTAATGGCTTCACTGCCCAAGCGCGAATCATCTAGAGATCATGTCTATAGGCTGTCAATAACGATTATAATCTGCAGCTTCGATAATCTGACTAGCAGTATTGCCTAGGAGATTTTATTACACCATGCAGTCGCGTAGAATCCATGTCTATAGGTTTTGAACGACTTTAATGCGTAAATTCTAAAATTGCCTATAACCCCTTACTAAATAATCTGAAAATTTGGTCGCGTGCTTTTGGTGCTATGTGTGGAGGCTAACTTGAGCCCTTCATTGCTATGTGCAGTCCTATCTGTTTTGAATGTGTGCCTAGTTTTATCATTTTGAGCACCCTAAGTAAAGTCTAGAACCACCCAAATTGTAGGTCCAAAGCCTCCTGGACCATAGGCATTGGACGGGTAATGCACGCATAGGACGGGGTTTAGAATTGAACTAGAGCGCTTTAGGTAAACAACTTTAACAAAGTAATTAGGTAGCAGGAGATGATAGTCTGTGTCCGCTGAATAATGTGAGCAACCCCTACCTTAAGGGAGTAGCTAAGTATTTTTTATATTGCACGGGGTGATCCTTTAGGCTAAAGAACTTAGGACCCCCATATATTTATTACTCACACCTTTGTTTCTTCGGACTTGGAACAAATTAGGTTGTACCTTGTAATCTCCAAAGACTTGTACTAATCATCTATTAATGCATTGTTTGATTCCTTCATATGTGCAATCTTCTTTACACTTATTTTACATTGTAGTTGGATGTTTAAATTCCATGTCTTCCTTTAACTTACATGATCACATAGGACAATTGTAATCCAATAATCCCACATAGCGTAAATTTCGGCCGGGATCCACAGTTATGGACCTCAAAGAGTGCCTAATACCTTCTCTTCGAGGTAATTCGAGCCCTTACCCGATCTTTGGTGACACGGACTAGTTAAAATAGAGTTATTTGCAAATAGTAACGCACCTCAAAATCGTTAGGTGGCGAATCTTCTCTTTTAACACCCATTTAAAGAATCGTTACACGTCAAAACCCACTTTTGCGAGAAAACGGGGCGCGGCAATGCTATGCACATATCTTGTTCCTGAAAGAATAGTTAGCAAAATTATTTAGTAAAACTATCCCCAACTTAGTAATGTTATCCCCAAAATTAGTAGATAAAACAAAATGTTTTAATTTTAGAATTTTATTTCAAATTATATTTTTAGGGTCTCCACTACTCATTCCCGTAATCTTCTCAAAGGGAAGTTCTAAATTACCAACATATAAGTTTAATTTAGCTACTAACAATAGTCATAGATTTAATTTAGATAAGAACAACCAATTTTATAAATCAAACTAGGAGGAATTAAAGAAAATCAGTGTACTTAAAAAAACAAAGAAGGGTGAGGGAAATACCTACCTGACTGGAGGGAGGGTAGCCGGCTGTAACGACCCGATCAGTCGTTTTGTATAATTGTGTCTCGTTACCCCCTTTTTATGCTTCACACACGTGTGTTTATGATTTTATGACTTGCGGAGTCGGTTAATTTTATTCCGGAAGTTTTCGGGTTGATTTAGACCCTTTGGTTGCAAGATTTTCTTTGCAATTGTGAGGGTTCGCAATAGTGAACCCATATCGCAATTGCGATAATTGCAGCTGAACATAAAGGCTGAAAGTCGGGATTCCATCTCCGATTTTCTATTTTTTTGAACCCTAGACTCGGTAGGAGGAGATTGAAGAGGGAATTTTCATCTACAAACCTTGGGTAAGTGATTATAATCTATTTCTAATCATATTCCATCAACATATCTGTCATGACCCAATTTCTACTATAGGCTGTGATGGCGCCCAACGTTACCGCTAGGCAAGCAAACAGTGAACTAACTGTGTGATTCTTTTTTCTAACAGTTTAGAAATAGTTGATTTTTATTTATGGAATAAATAAGAAGTGAAAAATTAAATAAAATGAGAAGTAGACAATTTTAAGAGCAAATGAGATGAAGTACATAATCAAAATCATCAAGTGTCTACTAGCATAAACTTCCAAGACCTCGTGTCACAAGTGTATGAGCTACTAGTAGAATATACAACAAAATACTAAACTACTATCTAAATTAAGGTAGACAAAAAGTAAAAGCAAATGAAAGACTTTGGGTGCTGCAGAACGAGCTCAGAAGGAAGCTCACCACAAAGTCTCGAGGTAATCAGGAGTGCGCGCCGGGATGATAACAAGATGCACCTGCATCAAATCCTGCACGGTTAGTGCAGAAGTGTAGTGTGAGTACATAAATAACATGTACCCAGTAAGTATCTAGTCTAACTTTGAAGAAGTAGTGATGAGGGGTCGACTTCGACACTTACTATGGGCTAACAATAAATATCGAAATTCTAAATAAGCATGGGCTATATAAATGATAATGAAACGAAATAATAAGCAATAAATAAACAATTCTTTCACCGATAGTAAACCCCAAATCAATTTCCATCATTTAACCGTCTAACCTCTCAAGCCAATAAAACGATATCAAGTATAATTTGGCTCTAAGACTTATTACGCACGAGTTATGCCGAGGTCGTACAGCCCGATCCAAAATACATATACATATACTGTGCTCACTGCCGAGGGTCGAATGGCACGAACCATAGATGCATCTATTAACCTGCCGAGGCAAATGACCCGCTCCCTTGAGAGTAGTGGAATTTACCTTGCTCGCGAAAAATCTTGCGAAGTGAGTGAACATGGATTTCTCAAAGTTATTATATAACTTCTTCAATTCTTTCCAAAAATAAGAAGTCTAAACTGGAAACTTTAAATCTCGAAATCCTATGTTATCTCTAATCAAGACAATTAATATGCATAATAAAATAGCGGTGTCAACAAAGCATGATGTAAACTTAAGACTACCCGGATATCACATAGAATATAGCTACGCACGGACTCTCGTCACCTAGTGCGTACGTAGCTCCCACACAAGTAATTTACAACAAGGCATACCTAAGGGGATGAGTTCCCTCTTACTAGGTTAGACAAGAGACACCTTGTCTCAAAGCTTGCTTTCCGGCCTCAAATTCACTTTAAAGACTCAACTTGGTGCCAAATGACTCGAAACTAGTCAAATATTATATAAATTAATCAACACATGTTCAAAAGTTCAAAATTCCTCTTTTAGAGTAATTACCCAACCCAAATTGGAAGATTCCTAAATTCACCCCGGGGCCCACGTGCTCGAACTCCGGTGATTTTCGAAGATAATCGTTACCCATAACCTTGCGAACTCAAATATATAATTTTTACCCAATTCTATAGTCATTTTCGTGGTTAAATCCTATTTTTATCAAAACCTTAGGTTTTCCTCGAAATCCCATACCTAAGGGGATGAGTTCCCTCTTACAAGGTTAGCCAAGGACTGAATGTCCAACGTTAATTGCCTCTCCTCTACTGAAATGAATGCCAAGATACCCATACTCTCCGCCTTTTTGCTCAAGGCATCTGCAACTACATTCTCCTTGCCCGGATGATAAAGACTGGTAATATCATAGTCCTTTAGTAACTCAAGCCACCTGCGATGCCTTAAATTGAGATCCCTTTGCTTGAACAAATGCTGCAAGCTGCGATGATCAGTGTAAACCTCACAGTACACCCTATAAATATAATCCCTCCAGATCTTAAGAGCATGAACAATCGCGGGTAACTTCAAATCGTGAACAAGGTAACTCTTATCGTGGGGCTTCAACTAGTGTGAAGCATATACAATAACTCGCCCCTCCTGCATCAATACATAACCCAAGACAACGCGTGAATCGTCACAATACACAGTATACATCCATGAACCGGAAGGCAACACTAACACCGGTGCTGAAGTCAATGCGGTCTTGAGCTTCTGAAAGCTCACCTCACAATCATCGGACCATCAGAATGGAGCACCCTTTTGGGTCAATCTAGTCAAAGGTGCTGCAATAGATGAGAAGCCCTCCACAAACCGACAATAATCACCTGCTAACCCTAAGAAGCTCCTGATCTCAGTTGTCGTAGTAGGAAGAGGCCAACTCTGAACTGCTTCGATCTTCTTGGGATCCACCTTAATACCCTCGCTTAATACAACACGCCCCATGAATGCCACAGAATCTAGCCAAAACTCACACTTGGAGAACTTAGCATATAGCTTCCATTCTCGCAAGGTTTGAAGCACCACTTTCAAACGATGCTCGTGCTCCTCCATGTTGTGCGAGTAGATCAAAATATCATCAATGAAGACAATAACAAGCGAATCAATATATGTCCTGAATACCATATTCATCAAATCCGTAAGTGTCGCTGGGGTGTTAGTCAAGCTGAAGGACATCACTAGAAACTCATAATGGCCGTATCTAGTCCGGAAAGCAGTCTTCGGAACATCCGAATCCCGAATCTTCAACTGATGGTACCCCGATCTCAAGTCGATCTTGGAGAACACCCTCGACCTGCCTATACTGAAGAGGGGCTGGTTCACGGTAATGAATGGTGGTATCGGTCGGGGCAAGCACAGCACTCGTTCCCGCAGCCCTTGTTGCAGGACATATAATGATCAGTTTTTTAAATATTTCATAAAGCAGAAAACATGCACAACTGCTATAATACAATGAGCAGTCCGTATTGAATGCATCCTTAGAAATAAATACATCTTGTACCAGGGCTAAATGCATGATACAATGACTTTAAAAAAAAAACACTTGCAGTCATACGTGTAGACATTGCCTCATTCAAAGAAAGCATTTCCTAGTATTTTTCCCCAGCGTTGTGTACGTGTGTGAAGCTTCTTTCCAATTGCTGCAATTCTAACGTCCAAACATATTCCTAACTTCTTCGAGGAAGTCGTATATTGGCAATTCTCTTGCTGACACAAGTGCGTCATTGATGGACTCAACTATATTTTACGTCATGGTCCATCCCCTGTTAACAGGTGCATACAACCTAGCCCACTTTTCGTATCTAGCTAATTCCAAGTATTCTTTCACCCTTATATCTACCTTCTCCACCTTATCCATTAGACTATCAAATTCAGCCTGTTTGTATGCTTTTGCCATCGAGAAGTATATCTCACTCAACTTTGAATGGCTCTTTTTGAATTTCTTATATACGTTGTTCCACAGATGCCATATACAAGCAAAATATGGTACCGTTGGATACACTCTCGATACAGATTTGATTATGCTCTCATTCCTATCTGAAACGATGCACATGTTTTCCTTCTCACCATGTGCTTCCTTGAATTGCTCAAAGAACCACGACCAAGCAGCATCGTTCTCTGAATCAATAACACCATATGTTAGTGCCAGTATATGACCTGTATATGCAAATGCATACATATTAAAAATATGTATTTCAAAATTGAATAGGCAGTAGAATTAACAAATTTTATTATAATCCCCACACTCACCTGCACCATCCAACGTGCTGGCCGAGACGAATGTCCCGATACATGCCAATTTTATGTGGCTTCCATCCACAACCACAATGGGTCTACGATGATCGAACCCCTTTATAAAGGCATACAAAGATATATACACACACATGAACTCATTTTTTTTGGCGATTTTACCATTTTAATGTGCGAACAGGATATGTCATATTCATTGTGTATAGGTACCCTGGTAATTTATTGTATGAATCAGCCGGTTCACCTCTCAAGAAATTTATTACCTTTTCTTTAGCCTGCCACACCAACATGTGACTAACATCAACACCAAAATCTGATTTCACATCATCAATTATATCCTTTGGGGTGTATTTCCTCTTATGATTAGTAAGCTTGGACCTAATCATACCACCGATAAGACTACTACTGTAACGACCCGATCGGTCGTTTTGAGCTTTTGCACTTTGATCGCCAGTTCTCGGGCATGACTTGCCCCGTGTTATGTATTAAGACTAATGTAGATCATTGGTTTTGGTTTTCAGGAAAATTTGGAATGAATTTGAAAGAAACAGTCTCAGTTGAAAGCTTTGAATTTGGAAGGTTTGACCAAGAGTTGACTTATTTGTATATGAGCCCAGATTGAAATTTTTATGATTTGGTTAGCTTCGTTGGATGATTTATGACTTAGGAGCGTGATCAGAATTGGTTTTGGATGTCCGGTGTAGAATTAGGCTTGAATTGGCGAAATTAGTATTTTGGCGATTTCTGGTTGATAGGTGAGATTTTGATCCGAGGATCGGAATAGAATTTCAAGAGTTGCTGTAGCTTCGTTATGTAATTTGTGATGTGTGTGCAAAATTTTAGGTCATTCGGACGTCGTTTGGTTGGGTTTTTGATCAAATGCGTGTTTCGGAAGTTTTAGAAGAACTTAGGCTTGAATTCGATGTAATTTGATGGTTTTGGTGTTGTTTGATGTGTTTTGATAATTGGAACAAGTTTGGATGATATTTTGGGATGTGTTGGTGCTGTTGGTTGAGGTCCCGGGTGCCTCCGAGTGATTTCGGATGGCCATCAGGATGAATTTTGGACTTATGAGATTGGTGGTGTATCTGGTTTCTGGTATTTCCGCATCTGCGGAAAAGGAATCGCAGATGCGGTTGCGCAGGTGCGGAAGGGAGGTTTGCAGGTGCGGTTATTTGGCTTGGATGGATGAGTCCGCTGTTACAACCCATATTCACATACGTCCATGAGCCATAGTTGGAGTAGCAAATTACATCCCTCAAAATGTTTGGCCCCTTGTTGACATCTTTCTAGGGCTCGGTATATTTCTGCAACTATCGTTGGCACAAGGCTGAATGGCTGCCTGTTAATTCCTTCCATCAAGCTCTTGGTGACAATGGCCAGTCTGGTATGGATTCTTGCTTTCTTTGTCGGAAAAACTATCATCCCCAAGAAACAGAACATAAACACAAATACCCTTCGGTGGATGTGCCCCAATAAGGTGATGGCGAATTCGTCCGGATAGGTACGGTAAGATTTGTTGTGACCGTACCTTTCGTATAGATAGTCAAAGGGAATGAACGACTCCTTCAACCATGTCAAGTTAGGATTCTTCTTTAGACCCATCATCTTAAGAAAACCCCTACCCTTACGATTTTCCGGCATTAGCAAACCCGAAGTTTCCCATGGTATTCGAGCCAGTCCTCCTATTTCCTCAAGCAAAGGTGTCATCTCAATGTCTCCGAAGCGGAATACCGACCTATCACAGTCCCAAAACAGATTTGCATCTTCTACGATTTTGTTGTTGGGTTGAATGTTTAGGAGAGAAGGCAGGTTTCCTAGATACTTCCGGACAAGAGTCTGATCACTGGAATGAAGATCCCTCCACCAGCTTAGCAATTTGGGGTGAATGTGGGTGACCATGCCGAATCTGGGGACTTCGTGCCTCATTTTTGCAAAACAAAAGGTTAGGACCCTTTCCCCCACCGGACTCGACTATTTAACATCAATAATTAGCATAAGAAGCATTTAGTTCTCCAAATGAATGCACAGAACGTGGTAAGGTCCGTTTGGGTTTCAAGGAAACCCAGTGGACTTTGGACAAGGCTATCTTAAAGAGTCATTATGCGGACAACATAACTGACTCGGCTAGGTTTGACCATGATGCATGTACAATTAAACGGAGTAAGGTTTCTATGTGGTATTAGACTGGTACCCTTGAGCGAACAACTCAAGAGGGAAAGGCGCGGAACCGTCGACTACACCGTTGATCGACTGGTTTTACCGCAAATATGCCTTTGCCG
>NW_017670527.1:282751-294488 GCF_001879085.1 Nicotiana attenuata
CTCGACCGTTGTCTCAAGCCTATGGAAACGTGCCAAAGAAGCGTCATAATGGCTATAAAATCGGACCCTATGATTTTTACCGAATACAGATAGTCCCCGCGTTTCTTAGAATAAAAATGATAAGAAACGGTATTGAGCTCTTACCTCTTCGATATTATCCCTGCGACATCAGCCTATCAGAGCATTAAATTCCATGACTCAAAGACTGCACAGGGGTCACTGTCAACACGAGTATCGAGAAACCCACGAACTGCTTATTGGTTCAACCTTTCCACTCCCAAAACGCTGCCCATGTGGCTTCTATAAATACCTCAACTGTTTTGCCATCCATACTTTACAACACCTTCAAATTTGTCTAGCTAAATTCACCATTTTATTCATTCTTCTCTTTTCCGTTACTTTCCTTCCCAAAAACCTTTCTTTCTTATAGTACCCCCAATCATCGAGCAATACACCCCTACCAACTTCGATACCGTATCCGATTTTTCCGTCGAAAATCCCCCTGCCACACCAGGCCGATGTGAGCACGTATCTCGGTACATCAGCACGGTGACCGATACGAACAGAGTAAAAAAGGATTGCCGATGGGGGGAGGCAGTGTTAGTAGAAATCCCCAATCCTAAGGAGAGCATAGTGGACCATAAGGCTGCTTCCTTAGTGTATATACATACTCGTTTACTTTAGGCCCCGTAGATTCTTCGGATCCTTCTTCCCCGTTGGTAGATCCGGTGATTCTCGATTTTTGCCATGAGTACCGAGTGACACTCGGTCAGATCTATCCTTCCTTTTGGAGGATAGTTCATATGCTCCGATACTTTTCCAACAAGGTCGAGGGTATGACCTTCACCCACAATCACTTGGTCAGATTATACAACTCTCGTCTCTTCCGGGGTTTTATCAAGCTTCATCCTCGATCCGCGAGGACATTCTTTTCGAGCATTGATGAGGACAAGGATCGGGAGTGGATGAGCCGGTTTGTCCGAGTGAGGACCTCGAACATTATCCCGGCTAATAGGATGCCATTCCCGAAGGAATGGAATACGCAGCGTAAGTGCCCCTACCTCGAGCTCGTTCTATTACCCTTTCTTTCTTCTCTGAAAATGATCTTCTTTTGATTATGCAGTCACCGCTTGGTACCCTGGCGCCGTTCAGAACCTATTGGGATGGATCAGACAGTTGGATTCTGCTTTCCCTTATCTTGATCGCTCTTGGCTCGATGATTTTTTTGTGGTTTTGCTTGAAATTAATGTTTTGGGTACTTTTTATGTAATTTTTGAATAATCAAAAATATTTTCCTATAATTAATACTATTTTGAAAATATTAATTCCGTATTAATTATTTTTATGGTATATTTGTAAAATAAAACATATATAAAATTGTTGTATGATCAGAAACACATGTGTATGTAACTCATTCTCTCTAGTTATTTATGGATAGTGCATATCCTATTTTCTAAGTGAAATTAGGTATAAATGTTAAATTTTTCGTTCATTTGTTTTTGGAAATATGCAAAATTATTTTTTTACCAGTTAATGAAAGAGCTCAATTCTTATAGGATGCTAGCCAAGTTTGGCAATCGAAATGCCTTTGAGGCATTACTATGAGTTGTAACACTGTGGAACAACTGTAGTGTTTTTGGTTTAAAAGAAACTAGTATTAGTACCCGCGCGATGCGTGGACATAAAGCATATTAAATTATGATGATTTGGGTTATTTAAATTATGTGCAAATAACCTTAAATTAAACCTTCTATATATAAATTATAAATAATTACTTGATATTAATTAAGAAGCAGGACATGAAACCTTTTTCAAATTTCATAGTGGATAATTTGTTTTCTTTTCCTATATTTGTAATAACCCAACCCTTTGATTTTGACACTTGTATTATATTTTACGGTCAATATTAAAGGATACTATACATGTAACATTGTAATCTGTCTGTTTGAGCACGTTAAATTATATTATTTTAATAAAATTCTTACTACCACTTTATTTTTCACCTCAAATTCAAACATTCTTATCCTTCTACATTTTTAGACATAATTTTTTTCTCTTTTTTGTTCCTTGCTTATAGTTTTTGCATTATTTAAAAAACCCTAAGCCTAACGGAAAGATCCTCAACTTTAACGGTTCAATAGTCAAAAAAGATAAAACAAAACAAAGAAATCCAGATCTCTTCTCCAGCAACTCGCATGGGACATACAAAATAAGAACAGAGATGCATTTTCACAAAACTTAAATGAACAGTAGAATAACACTAATTTCTCCATGTTGAATCCTTTCCCCGATTTCAAAATACATTTACATTCACTTAAAGAGGAAGAACAGAGGAAAAATCACTATTTACAACAGAGGAAGAATCATCCATTGATGATCTTCTCTTATATTCCATCCCAACTAGCAGAACACTCCATCAAACCTTGAGCTTCCTACTATAGTCCAAAAGAGTAGCAAAAAGAAAAAAAAGCCTCTTCTTTCTTAGTAGTTCATGCCATAAGGGCGTCGACATAAATCCATGAAGAGATTATCTTTAAGATGATAAGAAGTTAATCCTATTGGTCTTAAATGATACAAAGGAATATAAGGGTGGTTAACAAGTATTAGAAGTTAATCGAATCAAGGATGTTGTCAGCCGTATTTTTGGGTAAACCTAGGGGTGCTTAATACTCTCAAGAGGTCGTATTTTAAGGTATATGAATCATAAAATATCCGTATCATAGTCTTGAAGTCAAACGAGTTATGAAACAAAAGTCGACAAGAGTTGTTGCAACTTAGGTTCATAGTTTTACTTAAACTTTAGGTCAAATGTTATTAAGCTTTTCTCCCAATGTACTTGGAATTACGGGGTGATCTACCCGCCAAATTGAAGATCTATGAGTCTAATTTCCAACGCATTAAATTGTTTATTAATACGACATTGGAGTAGAGAGATATAGGCATTTTTGCGAGACTGCACAAGCTGCTAGGTGACAAGTAGGTGTGTCACCTACTTGGTTAAATGATAGCCCAAAAAGAGGCAATTTCGGGTCAGACAAAGAGCCCATTAAAAGGCTTATCTCCTGCAATATATCCCTCATTATATTTCACAAATAACCAGACTTAAACCCCTGCAAACTTCCTCCCAAAAATTATCCACAAACCCTAATTGATTTTCCCTCTCTTTCAAGTTCAAATTGGGGGTAAACCCTAGAGTTTGAAGAACCAAGATAAGGGCTGAGTTATCCAACAAGTAAGGTGAGTTTACTGCTATCTTTCATACATTTATTCTGCCGTGAATTCATGGTAATTCATTCTATACATGTAAGAACTCACGGGACGGTGATCGGAAGCCGTGAGTTCGAGTTATTCACTTGTAGCGGACTGTTTTGTGGACTGTTTTGTGTTGCTGTTGGGCTGCGTGTTTTACTACTGTTTTGTGGAGTTTTGGAGGAGGAAGGGTGTGGAGAAACACCATATATATGTTGGATTGTGGGCTGGTAGTTCTTCATAACATTTTCGGGTCATTTGACACGACTACGGTGGCCGTCGTATCTATGAAGTGATTAGGTTGTGCGTGGACTGTTTTGGGAGGCTCAATATGATTATTATTGATGTTGTTTAGGCTGTTTGGTGATTGTTTGGAATTGTGTGAAGTCATATATATAGGGGAGGTGCTGTCCGTTTCATCGTAAAATAGGTTGTGGTCGATACATAATAGTTATGACGCTTGAATGGTAACTATAGTGTCGTTTCTCTTATTGTAGACTAAGGAGTCGTGAAAATTGCATAGCTTGAGATTGGGGCAGTATATACAAGGTATGTGAGGCTATCCCTTTCCTTCTTTTGCACGACTCCGATTGTACATAATGTAATGAACGAGCTTCCAAAGATACTCTACTCTTAGAAGCTAGCAATACTTACATTGTTTTCCCTCTTATGGAACGATTGATGTTGATGTTGCTTCTCTTATTCTTATGTTATCAATGTTATTGATACTTCCTGATTCTTATAAGGTTCATGGTGAAGAGTTAGTCCTAATAACGTGTACAGAGGATACCGACCTTACGTCACTCCGAAAGGTTTAGAACATGAGTCCATGAGTCGAGCATGCGTTATATATATGTATCTATTTTACTCTACCGAGCCGCGCTATAGTCGGCCGGGTACGGCACCTATTGTGCAACCACTGATCAGTTGGGTTTTACCGAGCTCCACGTGGCCGGGTAAGATTCTACCGAGCCTTATGATGGTCGGGTACGTTTTTACCGAGCCTATTACGGCCGGGTACGATATGATGATGATGATGCCCACAGAGGCGTATGTTTCAAAAGTTTATGTATATATACATATGTATCACGCATTTCATGTTAGTAGCCCTCAGAGGTACCCAGATGTTACAGGTTGTTTATCTCTATCCCTGCTTACATTACTGTTCGTACGTATGGTTCCCTGCCTTACATACTCAGTACTTTATTCGTACTGACGTCCTTTTATTTGTGGACGCTGCATGTCGTGCTGCAGGTCCTGATAGACAGGCAGGCGCAGCTCCCCCACCATAGTAGGCTGTCCAGTTCAGCGGTGATTTGCGAGATCCCTTCTTCGGACTTGCCGTGGTCTTGGTATGCATTTTTGTTATAGACATTATGGGTATGTCGGGGCCCTGTTCCGGCTATGTTGCAACACTTATGTTCCTTTAGAGGCTCATAGACAGGTGTCGACTCATGTATAGTTTGGTAGGCCTTGTCGGCTGGTTTTTGTTGTATAGTCTCTCATGGTAGTGTGGTAGCTCGTACCTTATATATAGTTTCTTGATTGTCTAGTCATCCCATGTTATGTATGTTCATGCCATCATATTTTATTGTTGGTTGTCCATGACCCATGTCTACCATTTATATTGATCTCGTCAGCCCTAAAAGATAATAAAGAAGGTTAGATAAAATGTATGTTGGTGCTCGGTAAGTATGGCCGGGTGCTAGTCATGGCCCTCCAGTTTGGGTCGTGACAAACTTGGTATCAGAGCAAGTCTGTCCTAGGGATTGTCTATGAGCCGTGTCTAGTAGAGTCTTGATTATGGATGTGTAGCGCGCCACATTTATAATCAGGAGGCTACATGACATCTAGGGTTGTTACCTTCTTCCTGAATCTAGATCGTGCGTAGAGTTGAGTCGTAAGTGTTCATCTATAATATTCACCTTGTTTTCTTTCAGCGATGCCTTCGACTAGGAAGCAAACAATTAGTAGACGGCTTGATACAGCTGCAGGAGAGGGTACCAGTCAGGTGCCCCAAGACAGAGCGGGCCAAAGTGAGGCTCAGAGTGAGATGCCGTCTCAATCTACTAGTATTAGAAGGAACCCAGCACCTCCAGTTCCTCCGTTTGGCACTACAGACAAGGATATGCGGAGTGCTTTGCAGTTATTGACTAGCTTGGTAGCTGCTCAGGCTCAGAGGCAGAATACAGGTGCTGCTGATAAACCAGTTAGTACGAGAGTTCGTGATTTTATTAATTTAGACCCTCCTGTGTTTACCGGATCAGATCCGAAGGAGGACCCGCAGACTTTTATTGATCAGGTTCATCGTACACTGCGGGTTATGCATACTAGTGATACAGAGGCAGTAGAGTTGGCTTCTTATCGGCTACGGGATTTAGCAGTTCTCTGGTATGATAGTTGGGAGAGATCCAGGGGTCCGAACGCTCCTCCAGCTGTGTGGAAGGAATTTTCTGAGGCCTTTCTTCGTCACTACTTGCCAGTTGAGATATGACGAGCTAGAGCTGATAAGTTCTTGAACCTTAGACAAGGTAATATGAGTGTGCGAGAGTATAGTATGCAGTTTGATTCTTTAGCAAGGTATGCTCCCCATATGGTAGTAGAGATGAGTGATAGGGTGCATCTGTTCGTGAACGGGTTGGGACCACATCTGATAAATGAGTGCACGACAGCGTCCTTGGTGGAGGGCATGGATATTTCCCGTATTCAGGCTTATGCCCAGACCCTAGAGGATCGTAAGCGCCAGCAAAGGGCAGATAGGGAGCAGGATAGGGGCCAGCATAAGCGGGCGAGATTTGCAGGGTATTCTGATGACTTCAGAGGCAATGTCAGGCCCCAGTCTTCGAGGAGTTCGGCGCCATCTGTAGCTAGTGCTCCTCCACAATTCCAGAGGCCTCGATATGATCGATTTACCTATTCAGGTCCAGGTCAGAGTTCGCGGGCATCAGGCTCGCAATATCACAGAGATACTAATCAGACGAGACCCCTCAACACCACGTTGTGATCAGTGCGGTAAGGCCCACTTTGGACTGTGCCGTCGAGGTTGTGATGCATGTTATTCTTGCGGACAGCCTGGCCATATGATACGGGATTGTCCTAACAGAGGAGGTGGTGGTATGGCTCAGCCGACTGGATCTGTGTCTGGTTCTTCCTCATCAATTCGACCTCCAGCACGGGGTTTTCAGCAGTCGACAGGTCGAGGTAGAGGTAGAGGTGCAGTGCAGAGTTCGAGTGGTGCTCAAAATCGAACCTATGCTCTAGTAGGTCGACAGGATCTCGAGTCATCTCCAGATGTTGTTATAGGTATATTGTCTGTGTTTTCTTATGATGTATACGCGCTGATTGATCCGGGATCTACATTATCATATGTTACACCCTTTGTGGCTAATAAGTTTGGCATTGAACCTGAATTGATAAGTAAACCCCTTGCGGTATCTACTCCGATAGGAGATTCTGTGATTGCTAGAAGGGTATATAGAGGTTGCACTGTGATGATTTGTAGTCGTCAAACCTCGGCAAATTTATTTGAGTTAGAAATGGTTGATTTTGATGTGATAATGGGAATGGATTGGTTGGCCTCATGCTATGCAAATGTTGACTGTCGTACGAAGATGGTTAGGTTTCAGTTTCCTGGTGAACCCATCATTGAATGGAAGGGGAACATTGCTACGCCGAAAGGTAGGTTTATTTCCTATCTTAAGGCAAGGAAGATGATCTCAAAAGGTTACATTTATCATCTCGTTCGCGTTAGGGATGCGGAGGCGAAGCCGCCTACTCTATAATCAATCCCCGTGGTCAATGAATTTCCAGATGTTTTCCCAGATGAACCCCCAGGCCTTCCTCCTGAGAGGGAGATTGAGTTTAGCATTGATGTGTTGCCTGACACTCAACCGATCTCTATCCCTCCATACAGAATGGCCCCGGCAGAGTTACAAGAGTTGAAGGCGCAGTTGAAGGACTTACTGGATAAGGGTTTCATTAGGCCTAGCACTTCACCTTGGGGTGCGCCAGTCCTGTTCGTGCGGAAGAAAGACGGGTCGTTACGGATGTGTATCGACTATTGACAGTTGAATAAGTTTACTGTAAAGAACAAGTATCCACTTCCAAGGATTGACGACATGTTTAACCAACTCCAGGGTGCCAAGTATTTCTCCAAGATTGACTTACGTTCAAGGTATCATCAGGTGAGGGTCAAGGAGAAGGATATTCCAAAGACGGCCTTCCGGACAAGGTATGGGCACTTTGAGTTCTTGGTGATGTCGTTCGGGCTAACAAATGCCCCGACAGCTTTTATGGATCTCATGAATACGGTATTCAGGCCCTATCTTGATGTGTTTGTGATCGTATTCATTGATGACATTATGGTGTATTCTCGTTCGGAGGCGGAACATGCGGGCCACTTATGGATAGTATTACAGACGCTTCAGGATCGTAAGTTATATGCTAAGCTCTCCAAATGTGAATTCTGGCTGAACTCTGTAGCATTCCTTGGCCATGTGATATCTGACGAGGGTATTAGTGTCGACACTCAGAAGATCGATGCAGTAAAGAATTGGCCGAGACCTACAACACCATCAGAAGTCCGCAGCTTCCTAGGGCTAGCAGGATATTATAGGCGATTTGTAGAAGGGTTTTCCTCTATATCAGCACCATTGACTAAGTTAACATAGAAAGCTACTGAATTCCGGTGGTCTGACGCTTGTGAACGAAGTTTTCAGGAGTTGAAGAATCGATTGACATCCGCACCAGTGCTCACTCTTCCTAAAGGACCAGAAGGTTATGTGGTATATTGTGATGCCTCAGGTATAGGTTTGGGGTGCATATTGATGCAATGTGAGAAGGTGATTGCTTATGTATCAAGACAATTGAAGAAGCATGAAAAGAATTATCCAACCTATGATTTGGAATTGGCTGCAGTAATATATGCTTTGAAGATATGGTGGCACTACTTATACGGCGTCCATGTTGACATCCACACAGATCATAAGAGTTTACAATACATCTTCAAGCAGAAAGTAGTTGAAATTTGAGGCAGCGTAGTGGCTTGAATTACTGTAAAGACTACGACTAGTCGAGATATTGTATCATCCCGGTAAAGCCAATGTTGTGGCAGACGCTCTCAGCCGTAAGTCAATGGGAAGCTTAGTACATATTGAGGCAGGTAGATGGGGGTTGACTAAAGAGCTTCATCAGCTAGCCAATATGAGAATCAGATTGTTAGACTCTGATGACGGAGGTGTTACTGTACATAATACATCAGAATCTTCTTTGGTAGCCGAGGTAAAAGCACGGCAATATGAAGATCCTATCTTAGTACGATAGAGAGAGAGAGCATTCAGCAGTGTAAAATTACGGCTTTTGAGATCGGAGGAGATGGGGCACAGAGATACCAGGGCCGATTATATGTGCCTAATGTGGCAAGGTTGCGAGAGAAGATTATGAATGAGATTCATCAATCCCGATATTCCATCCATCCCGGCACGACAAAGATGCATCATGACATTAAGGAGCAGTATTGGTGGGATAACATGAAGAAGTCTATTGCAGAATTTGCAGCCCAGTGTCCTAATTGTCAACAAGTAAAGATCGAACATCAGAAACCCGGTGGATTGCTTCAGAATATAGAGATTCCGACCTGGAAATGGGAGGTGATTAATATGGACTTCATTATTGGGTTACCTTGCTCTTATCATAAGTTTGACTCCATCTGGGTGATAGTTGATCGACTTACAAAATGTGCCCATTTTCTGCCAGTTAAGACAACTTACACGGCTGAAGATTATGCAAAGTTGTATATCAAGGAGATTGTTAGGATTCATGGTGTACCAATATCTATTATATCAGACCGAGGAGCTCAATTTACGGCTAACTTTTGGAGGTCTTTTCAGAAGGGTTTAGGCACACAAGTGAATCTCAGCACTGCATTTCATACACAGACTAACGGACAGGCTGAACGTACCATTCAGACACTTGAAGATATGCTACGAGCATGTGTTCTAGATTTTAAGGGAAATTGGGATGACCATCTTCCACTCATAGAATTTGCCTACAATAATAGCTACCATTCCAGTATTAAAATGGCCCCATACGAGGCACTATACGGGAGGAGATGTAGATCACCAGTTGGATGGTTCGAAGTCGGTGAAACAGAATTATATGGGCCAGATTTGATTCACCAAGCCATTGAGAAGGTGAAAGTGATACAGGAACGATTGAGGACGGCACAAAGCAGGCAAAAGTCTTATTCTGATGTCCGACGTCGTGATCTGGAGTTTGAGGTTGGTGATTGGGTTTACCTGAGGATCTCGCCGATGAAGGGTGTTATGCATTTTGGGAAGAAGGGTAAGCTGATCCACGGTATATCAGTCCATACAAAATTCTTCGACGAATTGGACAGGTTGCTTATGAGTTAGAATTGCCATCCGAATTGGAATTTGTCCATCCGGTATTCCATGTATCTATGTTGAGGAAATGTATTGGAGACCCTTCTCGAGTTGTCCCTATCAAAGATGTACAAGTTACAGAGGATCTATCATATGATGAAGTGCCAGTGGCTATATTAGATCGACAAGTCCGCAAGCTGAGAACAAAAGATGTAGCTTCTGTCAAAGTATTGTGGAGGAACAAGAATATGGAAGAAATGACATGGTAAGCAGAAGAGGAGATGAAGTCTAAATACCCTTACCTATTTCATAATGAAGATAACAAGGATGCTGGTGGAACGCAGGATACATTAGAAGGTAAAACGGCTCTATGAGGTAAGCAATAACTTGAGAATACTCTTCATTAATACAAAATGGTGATATGCAGATAATGTACATATCCATAATGCTTTGTGTAGCCTTGTGAGGACATACGTTGGGCTTAACTGCTTGCAAGCTTTGCTATGACCATTTAATAGGGGAAAATTGATCGGAAATTTCCGTTGGAATCCAGGATGATTTGGGCTCTCCATAAACCCCTACATTCGAGGACGAATGTTCCTAAGGGGGGGAGGGTGTTACAACCCATATTCACATACGTCAGTTCATGCCATAAGGTAGTCGACGTAAATCCATGAAGAGATTATCTTTAAGATGATAAGAAGTTAATCCTATTGGTCTTAAATGATACAAAGGTGTATAAGGGTGGTTAACAAGTATTAGAAGTTAAACGAATCAAGGATGTTGTCAGCCGTATTTTTGGGTAAACCTAGAGGTGCTTAATTCACTCAAGAGGTCGTATTTTAAGGTATTTGAATCATATAATATCCGTATCATAAGTCTTGAAGTCAAACGAGTTATGAAACAAAGGTCGGCAAAAGTTGTCGCAACTTAGGTTCATAATTTTACTTAAACATTAAGTCAAATGTTACTAAGCTTTTCTCCCTATTTACAAGGAATTACGGGGTGATCTACCCACCAATTTAAAGATCTATGAGTCTAGTTTCTAATTCATTAAACCTTTCATCAATACGACATTTGAGTAGAGAGAAATAGGCATTTTTACAAGACTGCACAAGCTGCTAGGTGACAAGTAGGTGTGTCACCTACTTGGTTAAATGATAGCCCAAAATAGGAAATTTCGGGTCGGCCAAAGAGCCCATTTATAGGGTTATCGCCTGCAATATAACCCTCATTATATATCACAAATAACCAGACCTAAACCCCTGCAAACTTCCTCCCAAAAATTATCCACAAACCCTAATCGATTTTCCCTCTCTTTCAAGTTCTAATTGGGGGTAAAACCTAGAGTTTGAAGAACCAAGGGAAGGGATGAGTTATCCAACAATAAGGTGAGTTTACTGCTCTCTTTCATACATTTATTCTGCTGTGAATTCATGGTAATTCGTTCTATACATGTAAGAACTCACGGGACGGTGATCGGAAGCCGTGAGTTCGAGTTATTCACTTGTAGCGACTGTTTTGTGGACTGTTTTGTGTTGCTGTTGGGCTGCGTGTTTTACTAATGTTTTGTAGAGTTTTGGAGGAGGAAGGGTGTGGAGAAATACCATATAGATGTAGGGTTGTGGGCTGGTAGTTCTTCGTAACATTTCCGGGTCGTTTGACACGACTACGGTGGCCGTCGTATGTATGAAGTGAATAGGTTGTGCGTGGACTGTTTTGGGAGGCTCAATATGATTATTATTGATGTTGTTTAGGCTGTTTGGTGATTGTTTGGAATTGTGTGAAGTCATATATATAGGGGAGGTGCTGTCCGTTTCATCGTAAAATAGGTTGTGGTCGATACATAATAGTTATGACGCTTGAATGATAACTATAGTATCGTTTCTCTTATTGTAGACTAAGGAGTCATGAAAATTGCATAGCTTGAGATTGGGGCAGTATATACAAGGCATGTGAGGCTATCCCTTTCCTTCTTTTGCACGACTCCGATCGTACATAATGTAATGAACGAGATTCCAAAGATACTCTACTCTTAGAAGCTAGCAGTACTTACATTGTTTCCCCTCTTATGGAACGACTGATGTTGATGTTGCTTCTCTTAT
>NW_017670527.1:295011-298573 GCF_001879085.1 Nicotiana attenuata
ATTTCAAAGCAGAGAATCGAGAAAAACTGAGGAAAAGCAAAATAGACTCAATGTCAACAGTTGCAGCGAACAAACTCATTATGAAATTGACTCCCACACATGAAGAATTTATTAAATCATTCAGAGGGAAACAAATGTAGAGCCAACAGTGGGACCAAATTTCGAGCAGCAAAGAGAAATCCGATTGTCAATAGATATAGCAAAATACAAAGGGGTTTTCTGAGTTTACCTCTTAGCTAAAACATGAATAAATTCGGATACAGAGCAGCAACAACTTCAGCAGAACACAGCTTCGACTTCTGAAATCGAAATCGAACTCGGACACCCATGAGATGTAGAAGTAATGGAGCAGAAATCGGACCAAATTTAAATTCTTTGTTTTTCTTTTTCTTTACTTTATTTTTCTTGTTTTTGAAGCTGAAATTTCAGACCTCAGAGTTTTCTGTAGAAGGGGTGCTGTTTTACGCTGAAGAAGAGAGGAGAATGGGGTACCGTCGTTGTATGTTTTTCAGAGAATGGGAAGGTCTCAATATGGAAAATCTTCTCTATTTTTGTGCCTTAGCTCCCTTTTATGTGAGGGATTAGGACAAAGGGTAATGAGTATTTGGGTAGGAAGATTGGGCTTTTTGTGGGTTATTGGATTTGGGCAGATTTAGGTATGGGCTTTGGTTTCAGCATTAATTTTGGCTCAATTTCACAAGACAAACCTTTCTTTTTCAATTCTTTCTTTTATTTTCTAATTTTTCCTTTTCTTTTAATTAAAATCCTACAAATTAAAAATTCGAAATTATCCAAAATATGAAATTAAACTAATTAGCTAATTATTAAAATTATAAACCTCACTTAAATCTATATATTAAAAGTGGAAAATCAATAAACCAAAATTAAAAGACAAAAAATGCAAAAATGAGCTAGTTTTATGATTTTCAAATTTTTATAAAACAAATGATTATGATTAATTCTAAAAATGTAAAAATAAATCCTAAATGCTATGAGTGATATTTTTGGTATTTTTCATGATTTAAATAAAACATAAACATGCAATAAATGCAAATAATTAATAAAAATCTATAAAAATTCCTAAAATGGCGAATAATTAACAAAAATCTATTTTTTGGGGATTTTATAGGAGTATTTCGTATAGGGCAAAAATCACGTGCTTACAATCGACTGGTTTTACCGCAAATATGTCTTTGCCGGATTTAGGGGGTGATAATATCGGAAAAGCGCAACCACTCATTATAAGCGTTGCTATGGGATTTTGTTTGGCACGAATGGAATATGATGTTGAATATGCAATTACAAGAATGAAACAAGTTGTCACGTATTTGCACGTTCATAAAGTAATGATTACAATAATTGCTCATAATTACAACAGTATTGAAGGAAAGCAGTAAAAGAAAGCATTAAAGAAAAGAAACAAAGAACCAAGTCAGTTTCGTAATAGAAAAGATATAAAGACATTAAATAAAGGCAATAAAGAAGCAGTAAAGTCACAAGCAACAAGAAATGGTAAAAGCCTAAAGAAGTCCCCAATAGAGTTGCCATGCTGTCGATGCCCCCTTTTTCTAAAGGCGAAATCGGGTTTACGACATTTGGGCGGACAACTCTATTCCTTTTGGGAATTTGGGTTTGAGATTTAGAAGAGTCTCCACCTAATGATTAAGTGCATTAGGACACTAAGAAAGAAATAAAAAAGAAGAAGAACCAGAGAATGGGTAAGGGCTTGAAATTATCTCGGGGGGAAGGTGTTAGGCATCCCCCAAGATCCACTAGTGTGGTTCCCGGCCATGCTATAGTTATGACTTTAAATATAAACAACGAATAAACATACAAGACAATTCTCACATAACGATTGCAAGTAGGGGAAGTATAAAAGTTAAATAAACGAGCTGATATTTGGGACTAGGCGATTTCATAATTTATTTAAAGAATATACAAGTGCAGAAAAATGGGGGTCGAATAATTGGTACAAGTAATCAAACAGAGGGATGAAATGGGGCGGAAATTTGGGAGAGAAAAACAGTACTAGAAATTTAAAGAGATTTTAAATGATTAAAGCAAAGGACGAGGTTTAAAAGAACTGAAAACTGACAGTTTAAAAAATTCTGAAAGAAAGAAGTAAACACATAAAGAGGGAGGGGGGTCCTAGGCTTATAAATAACATGGATCACCCACGCAACTGTCACGACCCCAACCCCGATCGTGATGGCGCCCAACACACTGCTAGGCAAGCCCGACCAATTCAACAACCTTAACCCTTTTTATACAGCTCATGATCCAATTAACACAAATAATTACTAAGTCATAATACTGAAACTCTGAAATATAGTTAAAACATGCGGAAAACCCAAGTAGAAATACTACTACACAGCCCGAAGAATCCGGTGTCACAAGTCTGAGCCTCTAATACATGAGTATCAACCTACTACATATCATTCTCTAGAAATGCGGAAATAAAGCAAATAAGATAGAAGGAAGATCAGGACCGCGAACGTCAAATGCAGCTACCTTGAAACTTCCAGATATGATGCTAGGCAGAGAAGTCCTCACACAGCCTCAGGTGTACCTGGATCTGCACCAAGGTGCAGGGAGTAATGTGAGTACTCCGACCCAGTGAGTAACAAACATAAATAAAGGCTGAGAATAAGAAATCCTGAATAGGCACAAAGTA
The DNA here is from genome assembly GCF_001879085.1 of Nicotiana attenuata. Classification (NCBI taxonomy): domain Eukaryota; kingdom Viridiplantae; phylum Streptophyta; class Magnoliopsida; order Solanales; family Solanaceae; genus Nicotiana; species Nicotiana attenuata. The sequence goes on from NW_017670527.1 coordinate 297,686, forward strand.
ATTCTATAAATACAGCAACTTGAACCCAGTAGTATAAAATCAGTAAAATTAGTGAAAATAATTATGGAAAATTCCACAACAGATAAATAATTAAATGACAATCAAATATGCAATGCAACACATAGACCGGTACTCTCCAGTACCCGCTGCGACGTGCTGCCCGCTCCATTTATTTATCGTCGACGGCGCTCACTGGGGGTGTGCAGACTCCGGGAGGGGCCCCTTACGGCCCAAGCGCAATAATAAGCCATATCGTGGCATCAACTAGGCCCTCGGCCTCATATCAATATCAATTTCATACCGCTGCGGCGCGCAGCCCGATCCCATACTCAGTCCAAAATCACATAAGCCTCTCGGGCACATTAATATAGAAATATTCAGCCCAAACTTCATTTAAAAATATTAATTAAGTTTCTAGTTTGAGAAAAGTGGCTGAGTTTGCAAAACAGTATTAAATTCTAGGACTGAGTTCAATGATATGTAGAAATGGTAAGAAACCAGTAACAACAATCCCTGAAGGATTTAATCAATTGGCACGAAGCCCAAATATAGCAATCAGCTCAATTAAAATAATAATAAGTGAATTTCAGTCAAATACGCAGTATATTCATCTACCGGGACGGACCAAGTCACAATCCCCAACAGTGCTCTACCCCACGCTCGCTACCCGGCGTGCAAGTCACCTCAATATAGCACTACGATGTGCAAACACGGGGTTTCAAACCCTCAGAACAGCATTTACATCTATTACTCACCTCAAGCCGGCCAAAATCCTAGCTCGCTATGCCCTTGCCTCTCAAATCGACCTCCTCGCGCGTCGAATCTGACCAAAACCACAACGAATACGTCACATTATGCTATAGGATCAATACTCAATCGAAAATAATC
>NW_017670527.1:298590-302032 GCF_001879085.1 Nicotiana attenuata
ATAGACGTAGAGTAGATTCACCAATTGGGGTAAAGTTTGGTCTCCTGGGTGGTTCCCGAGGACGGAAGTTATTCTACGGAGGTCGGGGATTATAGTGGTTCTGGTGGGGAGGCTGATTTCTTTGGAATGGAGGTTGATTTCTGTTGGCTTGTGGCTGCGGTCGGGCGAAAGGTTGAGCATTCATGACCGCATAAGGTGGGGGAGCATAAGCCGTATCAGCATGAGGATAGTAGTGTTGAGGGGTTCTTTCAGAAAACACAGGTCTCGGAGCCCGATATCTTCTTCCCCCCGATGCTGCCACAACTGTTTCTTCTTTCTTTTTACCTTTGGCCATCCCTCCAGACCCGCCTTGGATGGCTTGGGAGGTTGCTCTGATGGCCGATTGACTCAAAATCCTGCCCGTTTTCAAACCATTCTCTACCATTTCGCCAATTTTAATTGCCTCTGCAAAAGGCTTGCCCATGGCCGACATCATGTTTTGAAAGTAATCTGCTTCCTGGGCCTGGAGGACGATAGTGACCATTTCTACCTCGTCCATGGGAGGTTTCACCCTAGATGCCTGTTCGCGCCATTTAATAGCGTATTCTCTGAAGCTCTCTGATGGCTTTTTCTTCAGATTTCGAATTTTGCGGTACCCTGGGTTTATTTTCTGCGTCGGCAATGGCAATTATAGCTTTTAATGCGGGATCAAATTCTCTGTCTTCACAGATCATCCCGATTACCGGCCCGTATCTCAGCACTTTATCATATCGCAAAGATAAAGTGATTTTTTTTCAAGATCGTCCCAAATGTGCCAACGTGAGACGTCTTGGTCCATGTACCATTCTAAGGCAATGCCTACTAAGCTCTCTCCGAAATAGGCCATCAACAACTCTTCTTTTCCGCCGGCCCCACGTAACTGATTGTAATACTTCTTCAAGTGAGCAACGGGGTCGCCGTGCCCGTCATACTTTTCAAACTTTGGTGTTTTAAACCCCGAGGGCAAGTGTACATGAGGGAACATGCACAAATCTGTATAAGAGACACTCTTTTGCCCACTCAAGCCTTGCATATTCTTTAAACTCTGTTCGAGGCTTCTCATTCTCTTCGCTATCTCATCCTGCTCTGGGGCTTTGGGGGTTTTGTCCTGCCCCAGTGTAAGCTCGTATGGTGGCTGCTGAGAGTAAGTGTATGTGGGATATTGAGGAGGATCTGCTTGAAAGATGGGATTTTGGAACCGAGGGATCAAAGGCGGGCCTTGGCAGTGAAGGCTGTGTTGTAGCAGAGAAAGGTGGAGCAGTGAAGATGTTAGGAGCCGCTCCTGCTGGGAACACCTGGGGGCGGACCTCAGAAGGTGTTCCAACGAAGTGAGCGGTCATGGTAGGTTGTCCCAATAGAGTATTTGGATGACTGATGGGGATGTTCGAGGTACCCCCTGTTCTCGGGAACAATTCAGGAAAGCCAGGGATGGCGCTTGGAGGATCTCTTCCATTGGTCCATGCGTCCCACATCTCCATGAGTCGGAGACGTAGTATTCGGTTCTCTTCAGCTGTGACAGACTCAGATGCCGGGATCCCCGAGATGGGGCTGTCCTCAGAGATGGGAACTGCGGGCAAAGTCATTTCTGTAGACATTTCCACACTTCCTTTCGATCTGGTAAAGTATTGATGCGATGCCAGCATACCACAACCAACCACCGTTTCTAAAAGCTAGGCTCAAATTGACAGCAACACACGGTTAGTTTGAGACAAGTAACAGATAGGTAAACGCACATTGGGGTGTGATGCACCTATACAGTTAACTGAGTGTCTACATGTTTGCAACGGTTGCATGCGTCATCCCGGCTTTTCTTTTTCTATTTTCTCTTCTTTTGATTTCTACTTTTTGTTTTTCTTGCTTTTCTTTCTCTTTCTATTTTTTCTCTCATTTTTCTTTTCCCTCTATTTTTCATTTTCTGCTTTTCCTTTTTCTTTTGCCATGGTCTTTCTCTCAATTCCTTATTTTCTCTTTTTACGCTTCTTTTCCTCTCTTGTTTTTCTTTTATTTCCTTCCCTCATATTTTCTTTTTCTTTTCTTAGGGTTACGGTCGAATCCTATGGAGATTGCCTACGTATCATGACCCCGCATGAATCAGACCAAGCGTAGTTCTTGCAAATAAGGTAAATAAGCTAACTCTCTTTTTTTCGGAATTTTGAAAGAAATGCTTTAAAAGAGAAAAGGGAAATATGTATTTTTTGATTTTTGATTTTGATTTTTTCTTTTTATTTTTGGAAAGAAAGACTTCTAAAAGTTCTTTTTCTTTTTATTGGAACTTTGGGAATTTTAGAAGTAAAAAAAAATATTTTTGTTTGAATTTTCATTTATTTCTCTTTTTCTAAACATGAAAGAAAAAATATTTTTTGAATTTTGACTCATCCTGCACATTTATTTATAGTGATTTAATGACTTATTTGACTTAAACAGGAAAAAAAATGGCTATTTTTTGTAAAATTTCCATTTAAGAAAAACAAAGACTTGGTTTTGCAGTTACAACCTTTCAGCACTTCTGGAGGAAGATTTTAAGGCTGTGCCTGCTAACCATTGAAAATGACTCAAGGTGGCTGTTCTTGCAAAAACGGCCTTCCGGCGCCCTTTTGGGGACATTCGGCTTATTTTAAGCAAGAATGGCATCACCTGACTTATTTATGACAAAAATTAAAATTTGACATTTTTTGGCTATTTTTGCAAAAGGGAGGTTGAACCCGATGAGGGTTGCCTACGTATCTCACATCCGGTGAGAATCAAACCAGCGTAGTTCGGTCAGATTGGGAATTGAGTATACTATCTCTTTTTCTTTTTTTTTTTTTAATAAAACTCAGACCATGAAAGCTTTAAGGCAAAAGAAAAACAATTTTGATTTTTTGATTTTTTTTTCTTTGGAATTTTCTAAAAAAAGTGCTTTAAAAGAAGAAAGAGAATTTTTTTTTGGATTTTTGATTTTGATTTTGATTTTATTTTTGAAAGAAAGACTTCTAAAAATTCATTTTCTTTGATTGGAACTTTGGGAATTTCAAAAGTAAAAAGAATATATTTTTTTTTTCTGTTTGAATTTTCATTTGTTTTCTCTTTTTCTAAGGAGGAAAGAAAATATGTTTGGATTTTAATGTAACCTCTTAATTTTCGAAAGGGGGACTTCTTGAAGAAAAATGTTTTGAATTTCTGAGCTTTTATTTATTTATAAAAGTACTTCTAAGAAAAAACAAAAATATTTTTGGACTTCAAAAAATTTTTTTCAAAATTTTTATTGGCATTTACAAAAAAAGACTTCTAAAAAAAATAAGAGTATTTTTGGATTTTTTTTCTGATTTATTCTTGGATTTTCAAAATGAAGGAAACCCGTATTTTTGGATTTTGATTTTTATTGAGTTTTCCTTTTTGTATGAAAGACATTAGAAAGAAGGAAACCATTTTTGAGTTTTAAAAA
>NW_017670527.1:302043-326529 GCF_001879085.1 Nicotiana attenuata
GGGGGTGTGGGTATAGGGTTTTCCACATAGGATGGGGGTGTTGTGGTGATGATCATTTATGGAGTTCAGTGGTTCGGGGATGAGCAGTGGGGTGTTGCTTGAAGTGTGGCTTCGGGATGTTTTGAGGAGGTATGGGATTTTGAGTGTTGGGGAAGCTGATATCCGGGGTAGTGAGGGAAAATGACAAGCTTGCCAAGTTCCGAACTTGGTCCGATTCTTCCTGAAATTTCAATAACTTCTATTCGAGCTGGGAGGCACTTTCCTTGGAAACCTGGATACCCTGAGAAGTCTCTACCCTTTCAACTGAGCTCTCCTTTCTGATGTTGCTCAAATCTTCCATCTTTCCTTTGTTCTTGTTTTTGATAGGACTCGGAGGAGGAGGAGGCGAAGGACCCTTGGATCTTGTGGAATATGATGACGATGCCAGAGTGCACGAACTAACCTTTGGGGAGGGGAATAAGCAAAAGTAAAAACAAAAGGTAACAAGTTAGTAGGGATCGTGAGAAGAAAACGTTGTAATATTTAAACACATAGTGTAAGAATATAAATCGTGTCCTAAATTGGGAGCCTCGTTGTGCCCGAGGTAAGCCTAGCGACAAGTAAATTTGGAGAACTTAGAATGCTAAATGCCTTATTTTATTGATACAAAATAAGACGAATCCCAAAACGACACTAAATAACAGGAAATAAAAGTGTCACTAGTGGCCATAGGCCTTATTACATTTGTAAAGCAAAAATAGACTCCTATCTACTTGGTCCCAGAAGGACCTTCCCCAGACTCGGCATTGTTGGCTCCATCGAACAGCTTCCCTAGCTCGCGCAATCCCAGCAGCAGATAGGCTCTGGATGATCTTGTTGTTGGGTTGATTTCCAAGAGAGAAGGTAGGTTTCCCAGGTACTTCCGGACAAGAGTCTGATCGCTGGAATGAAGATCCTTCCACCAGCTTAGCAATTTGGGGTGAATGTTGGTGACCATGCCGAATCTGGGGACTTCGTGCCTCATTTTCTGCAAAACAAAAGGTTAGGCCCCTTTTCCCCCACCGGACTCGACTATTTAATATCAACAATTAACATAAAAGTATTTTAGTTCTCCAAATAAATGCACAGAACGTGATAAGGTCCGTTTTGGGTTTCAAGAAACCAGGTGGACTTTGGACAAGGCTATATTAAAGAGCCATTATGCGGACAACATAACTGACTCGGCTAGATTTGACCATGATGCATGCATAATTTAAAGAGAGAGGGTTTCTATGGGGTATTAGACTGATACCCTTGAGCGGACAACTCAAGAGAGAAAGGCGCGGAACCGTCGACTACACTGTTGATCGATGTCACACCTCCTTTTTACACATCTAACCCGAAGGATAATGTATAAGGGAGTTTTTCCATTTTAAGTGACATTATTCGAAATGAGATTATTTATTTGATTTAGAGTCGCCACTTGGGATAGGATTGGCTTTTGGTGTCCCAAGTCACCGGTTTAATTTGAATCCCAAATCGAGAAAAATTTCGACTTCCCAATTGGAGTCTGCGAACCAGAAATTCTGAATAAGGAATTCTGTTGACCCGAGGGAAGGTGTTGGGCACCCCCGGATCCCGTGGTTCTAGCACGGTCGCTTAAATTATTATAAATGGCTGAAATCTGATTTTTATACATGTCATCCTATAGTGCAATTTTAGAATTATTTACCGCTTTTAGTTAAATTTTTTAGGAAATTGAACGTTGTTTAAAACATGTTTTTGGATCACGTCACATGAAATGCACCCGGATCCTCAACACATTTTATTCAACGTTTTGGGATTTGGATTTGGGTCACATGAAATGCACACCCGAATTTAGGAAGGTAAAATTATTAAAGAACGCGCCTAAAGTGACTAACGTGTTATTAACTTTGCAGGAGGCCATGAAAATTTGCTAAATGGCACGTCCCGAGTTCTAAAATATTTTAATAGAGGTAATTAAAGAGGGCCACGCAATTTGTGAATTTTGTTTGGCGCAGCACACCTCGATTTCTAAGGATTTTAAAACTAGTTAAGTGAGGGCCATGGGTTTTGGGATTTTATTGTAAAAATATACTATATAATTTTAGCTATCATGAATATACTCAAAAAAATACTTTAAAAAAAAAATTTAATGTTACAACCCAACAATTTATGCTTATATCTTTTACTTATACGACTAGTAAGAGGATGAGAGACGGAGAAACATTCTAAACTCTAAAGAAACAGTGAATCAATCAAAAAAAGAAATCAATAAAACTTACCAAACTCGAAACAAATGCTATTTGAAATTAATGGAACTTCAACATATTCATAAGGGGTGCCAACTCTAAAATATGGGATTGTAACTGCATTGTTAGGTAACAATTCTATTGCTTCCAATACATGGAATCAATTGACCAACTAGCTGAAATGTTTCGACTAGTGCATCACGAGTTGAAGAAACAAAATAATTAACACGAATTCAATCCCCATGCTCAAATAAATATCAATTCGATAAGACCTCAACAACTTGGAAAGTAGAAGTTCTTAACAGACCATAATTTAACAATAAATGCAAACAAATCATTGACAGCAAAAAGAACAAAGACAATTTCAAGCAGAGATCGAGAAAACTGAGGAAAGCAAATAGACTCAATGTCAACAGTTGCAGCGAACAAACTCATTATGAAATTGACTCCCACACATGAAGAATTTATTAAATCATTCAGAGGGAAACAAATGTAGAGCCAACAGTAGGACCAAATTTCGAGCAGCAAAGAGAAATCTGATTGTCAACAGATATAGCAAAATACAAAGGGGTTTTCTGAGTTTACCTCTTAGCTAAAACATGAATAAATTCGGATACAGAGCAGCAACAACTTCAGCAGAACACAGCTTCGACTTCTGAAATCGAAATCGAACTCGGACACCCATGAGATGTAGAAGTAATGGAGCAGAAATCGGACCAAATTTAAATTCTTCGTTTTTCTTTTTCTTTACTTTATTTTTCTTGTTTTTGAAGCTGAAATTCAGACCTCAGAGTTTTCTGTTGAAGGGGTGCTGTTTTACGCTGAAGAAGAGAGGAGAATGGGGTGCCGTCGTTGTATGCTTTTCAGAGAATGGGAAGGTCTCAATATGGAAAATCTGATCTATTTTTGTGCCTTAGCTCCCCTTTTATGTGAGGGATTAGGGCAAAGGGTAATGGGTATTTGGGTAGGAAGATTGGGCTTTTTGTGGGTTATTGGATTTGGGCAGATTTGGGTATGGGCTTTGGTTTCAGCATTAATTTTGGCTCAATTTCACAAGACAAACCTTTCTTTTCCAATTCTTTCTTTTATTTTCTAATTTTTCCTTTTTCTTTTAATTAAAATCCTACAAATTAAAAATCCGAAATTATCCAAAATGTGAAATTAAACTAATTAGCTAATTATAAAAATTATAAAAACCACTTAATCCTAAATTAAAAAAGAAAAAATCAATAAAAGGAAAAACTGTTAAAATGAAGCATTTTTTTTTTTGTGATTTCAATTTTTATAAAACGAGTAACTACCAATTAATCCTAAAAATGTAAAAGTAAGGCCTAAATGCCATGCGTGATATTTTGGTATTTTTCATAATTTAAATGCAAGAAAAATGCAAACAATTAATAAAAATCTATAAAATTCCTAAAATGGCAAATAAGTAAGGAAAAATCTATTTTCTCGGGATTTTGTAGGAGTATTTCGTATAGGGCAAAAATCACATGCTTACAGACCCCATTTGCTGGTAAGTGTCTGGCCTAACCCCGGCGAGGTATTTACGAGGCTAGTACCAGACTCCAAACAAACTTGTGCAGTTATATAATATATCGCAAAAAAATAAACAAGTAATGAGCAGTTATAAGGGAAGGGGGTACATGCCTCGGGGGAAACAATTCAACTTATCAGCAAATGAATTAAATACGAAGGAACAGTACAATGTCTAAGACAATATGATAGCACTATTGTTGTGGCGTGCAACCCGATCCATACGTTTAACTATAATTGTTGCGGCGTGCAACCCGATCCAATAAATAAAATATATACTTGTTGCGGCGTGCAACCCGATCCCATAAATATAACATATACCTGTTGCGGCGTGCAACCCGATCCACCATAGTGTATGTTGCGGCGCGCAACCCGTTCCCAATATACATAGCTTATCATAATCACAACCACAAACCTCGGTAGAGGATCAATCATAAAATACCCTATCCCGGCAAGGGAACTCAACAGTACAAGTATACTCATCCCGGCAAGGAAGAACCAGCTATAACCAAATCTCAATTCGGATTTTAGCATTTCTATTATCACTATTTCTAACTCAGAGTTATCTTTCACAAGTAAAATAAGCTAAACCTTGCTCAACAACACCAGTACACTTACTATTTCATCCATAGTATCATTCAAGAACAGAAAATGTCAATTTAAGACTCACGGTCATGCTCGACACCGACGTATAGATACTCGTCACCATGCCTATACGTCGTGCTCCATAAGAAACACATAGCAAATATGACTCAACTCCTAATCCCTCAAGCTAAGGTTAACCGAACACTTACCTCGATGTTTTGAATTCAACTCAAGCCTCAATTATAGTTTTACCCCTCGATTTCGCCACCAATTCGCTCGAATCTAGTCACAAGTCACTTAATTACATCAATAAACGCTAAATGAATCAATTTGAATGCATAAAATGAATTTTCCAAAGTTTTGCCCAAAAATTCCAAAATCGCCCCCGGGCTCGCGTGGTCAAAACCCGAGGTTCGAACCAAAACCCGGTTACCCATTCCCCCACGAACCCAGATATATGATTTGTTTTTAAATCGGACCTCAAATCGAGGTCCAAACCCCCAATTTTAGAAAAACCTAGGTTCTACCCAAAACACCCAATTTCCCCATGAAAATCTTTGATTTGAAGTTGAAATCATGTTAGAAGATGTTGAGGAGTGAAGAAAATGAGTTAGAAATCACTTACCAATCATTTTGGAGAAGAAAGTTTGTTTGGAAAATCGCCACTTATGTTTTGGGGTTTTGAAAAGTGTAAAATAACTGAAATTTCCGTTTATTTATACCCCTCTGAAGCTCCCTGTGCGGACCGCGCAAAAAGGACCGTGGCCGCACAGGCCTCCCTGAAGACCTGCAGATCATAGCCCCGTGCGGACCGCACAAGGCCGACCGCGGCTGCGCAGCATCCACCGCGGACCGCTCAAAGGCGACCGCGGCCGCACGCAATTTCTTGCGGACCGCACAAGAGGATTCAGAGGACTGCAATATTTCCTGAACCTGCAACATCTGATCTTTTAAGTCTAAGGCATCCCGGAACCTACTCGTAAGTCACCCGAACACTCGAAACTCCAACCCAATTATACACACTACCTCGAAAAAATCCTACGAACATATTCGTGTGATCAAATCACCAATATAACATCATGAACATCGAATTAAGTCTCGAGATCAATGAGATTTCACAAAATTCCTATTAAACATCAATTTCCCATTTAGGGTCCGGATCCCTTCAAACAACGTCCGTTTTCAACCAAACTTTACCGAAAGTGCTTAAACCACATATAAGACCTGTACCGGGCGCCGGAACCAAAATACGGGCCCGATACCATCACGTTCTAATCAATTTTCATTTCCAATTTCCTTAAATGTTTTCAGAAAACAATTTTACTCAAAAATTCATTTCTCGGGCTTGGGACCTCGGAATTCGATTCCGAGCATACGCCCAAGTCCCATATTTTCCTACGGACCCTCCGGGACCGTCAAATCACGGGTCCGGGTCCGTTTACCCAAAATATTGACCGAAGTCAAATTTATTCATTTTAATATCAAAACTTAGCATTTTTCACAAAATTTCATATTTAGACTTTCCTGCTACGCGCCCGGACTCTGCACGAGAATCGAGGCGACCCTAAATGAGGTTTTCAAGGCCTTGGAAGCACAGATTGAATAAGAAAACAAGTGATGGCCCTTTGGGTCGTCACATTTGGAGTTTCCAGATCCACTTGAAGTGGTCCTCTTCTCCCGGATGGTAGGCTTGCGTGCTTTTGCTTATGAAGGAGTAAGCAGAGCTGTTGGAGAATTGCCCATTGGATGTGAGGCCCCATATTAAATTGTCCTCCTTAGTGGCTACCCTGGGGATAAAAACAGACTTAAGGAGGTTTAGGATATGGGGAGGGAGGTCGAATTGCAGACTTGATGTGTTCCAAGTGCCCATACTGTGGATTGTTTCCACCTTGATTTGGAGGTCATTCTGGGTAAGGGGTCCTTCTATGAGTTGCCTGAGGGCTGGTTGATTAGGAATCCAAGTGTCAGTTAAAAAATTGACCCTATTTCCTCTGTTAACTACCCATCTACTGGCTTTGCTACAGGTTTCCCATCCTTTTAGTAAGCTCTTCCAAGTAGGCGATTTGATGTTCCCATGGTGTCTCACAACCTGAGCATTTCTGGACATGTTGCAGTTTTTGTGGATAAGGACTCTAGCCCAAAGGCTGTTGGTATTCTTGTATGTTCTCCATGCTAGGTTTGCTTGAGCAGCTTTGTTTTTAAAGCTAGCTTTTGCAGTCCTAGCCCTCCCTCAAGTTTGGTTCTAGTAACTACATCCCACTTAATCAAATGAAGCCTTTTCTTTTCAAGGGTGGTGCCCCAGAGGAAGTTCCTCTAAATTCTATCAATTTGATTGGTTATTTTGGTTGGCAGTGTAATGTATTGCATTACATGACTTGGGATGGTGCTCATGGTGGTTTTTGGCAAGACTGTTCTCCCAGCCATGTTGAGGAATTTTGTTTTCCAGCCAACCAACCTGTTTTGCATATTGTCAATGATGAACTGGAAGTCTGAGGCTGATTGTTTCTTGTGGAAAATTGGAAAACCAAGATACTTTCCAAAGGAGGTGGTGTGTTTGATGGATAGGAGGTTGGTGAGTTGTTGAGAGGTATCTTCGGTGATGCTTGAGGAGAACAGGACTCTGGATTTGGTTAGGTTTATTTTTTGTCCTGACTGATTATGAAGTTGTTTAGTATGGAGAGGATTGTATTACAGTTCCTGATTTTACCTTTGGCAAAGAGGGTGAGGTCATCTGCAAAGAATAGGTGGGAGATTTTTGGTCCAGACCTACTTATGCTGATGGGGTGCCATTGGTTTTGCATGACTGCCTTGTCAATGAATCTGAAGAGCCTTTTCATACACAGTATGAATAGGTAGGGTGATATGGGATCCCCCTGTCTGATGCCTCTTGATGGGTTGAAAGGCTCAGTTCTTCCCCCATTGACAAGGATTGAGATTGAGGAAGTACTTATGCAGGACATGATTAGATTGGACAGGCCCTTGGGGAAATTGAAGGCATTTAGAGTACCTCTAATAAAAGATCATTCCAGCCTGTCAAAGGCCTTCTCTAGGTCTATTTTCAGGATCATATTGGCACTTTTTCCCTTCATTTTCCTGAAATAGTTGATGTATTCTTGGACAATAATGGCATTGTCATAGGCTCTTCTGTTGGTTAAGAAACTTGCTTGGCTTGGTCCTATGATGTGGTGCAGGATAGGTTTTATCCTGTTCACTATGATTTTTGTGACTGTTTTGTAGATGGTATTGCAAAGGCCAATGGGTCTGAAGTTTTTCAACATTGAAGCTTGAGGACATTTAGGAATTAGGCACACAAAGGTTTGGTTCATGGTGTTATCCATGGAGCATGTGCTGAAGCATTTTTGGCAGAATTCTGAGACAGAGTTCCCAACTATATCCTAGTATTTTTGATAGAAGAATGGGTGGAGACCATCAGGCCCTGGTGATTTGAAGGGTTTGCTGGAGAAGACAACCCTTTTTATTTCACTCATGTGGAGGGGCCTGTCCATGAAAGTCCTGTGGATTTGGTGCAGAGTAGGTTCCATGGTGGAGTGGTGAATGGTTGTCCAAGGGACTTCAGAAAGGGAGGTTGTGTAGAGCTCAGTAAAGAAGGTGACAATGGTGGACTGGATCTCTTTTTGGTCATTGATCCAGTTGCCATTGTCATCTTTGAGGGATAGGATTTTGTTTCTCCTCCTTCTATTGAGGGTAGAAGTGTGGAAAAATCTGGTGCTGGCATCCCCATCATTTAGCCAGTTGATCCTAGACTTCAGCTTCCAGAAGTCTTCCTCATTCCTGAGGATGAGATTGAGCTCACCATTAAGGTCTGTTTCAAGCTTTTGGAGGAAGCTACTGAATTGATAGTTGGAGGACTTTTGGATGCCACTGATTCTGGCCAAGAGTCTGTTCTTTTGGTGGAAAATGTTTCCAAAGACTTCTTGGTTCCATTTTGCTACCAGATCTTTGAATTTTGCAGTGGATTGGAGTAGGGGGATTTGGCCAGAGAAAGCTTGATTAATGATGCTGGGGAAGGAAGGGTGGCTAGCCCACATTGTTTCAAATCTGAAGGGTCTAGAGGGTTTGTTATTTGGGGGCCCTTCCTTTTGAATTTTTAAAGGACAGTGGTCTGAGTGGGTCCTAGGTAGGTGCTGAACACTTGCCTCAGGGTACTGTTTAATCCAACCCTCATTGGCAAAACACCTATCAATTCTTTCTAGGATTAGGGAAGTCCTGTTGGAGTACCTTTTGTTAGTCCAAGTGAATTTGCTTCCCTTATACCCTAGGTCAATTAAATGGCACTTATTTATGCAGTTCCAAAATAGATTACTGCGACTCAGGTTTATAGGGTTGCCCCCAAACTTGTCCCTGGCCTTCAAGACTTTATTGAAGTCTCCACCTATGAACCAGTTGTTTCCTAAGGTATTGGAGATGGTAATAAGCTGCTCCCATAGGAGTTTTCTTTTTGCTAAGATGTTACTAGCATAAATAGCTGAAAAAAGCCAAGGAGGGTGATCATGTCTTACCTTCACCATTGCGTGTATACCTTGGGGGGTAGTGGCCACCTCTTTCACAACTATAAGATCTTCCTTCCACATGAACAGGATTCCCCCAGAAAGACCTACCACTGGAGACAAAATTGGTCGGGACAAAATTGGCTACTAAGTCAATATTCTTTGCCCGAAAACTCTTTCATCGTCTCCGGCCAAAGAGGGGCAGCTGTTGACATCCAATTTTGTCCCTCCATTCTTCCAATTATTTTTCTTGAACTTTTAAGTTATTAATAATTTAAATACCTTATTTTTGTTACTACTACTATTATTAGTATTTATATTAATATCAATTTAGTATTAGCATTAGTGTTAATATCATTACTATGACTACCACCAACACTTTTTATTTTAATTAGTATTATTATTATTATTATTATTTTATCATCATCAATTCTACTACTACTATTATTATTATTAAAACTACCATTACAATTATTAAATTAAAATTACTATTACAACCATTATTCTTATCGTTATTACTATTAGTATTATAATTTTCATTTGCAATTGCTACTATTGGTATTCTTATTATTATTTACTAAATATTATTACTAGTATTACTATTACTATTATTTACTTAATATTGTATAATACATTGGAAAGAGTTAATTAAATTAAATTTAGGAGCCCAAAGAAACTAGGAAGAAAGGAATTTCAGGACCATTTCAAATCCAAATTTCGGCCATCAGCTAGCCCACTCAAGCCCAAACCTCATCAATACAGCCCAATTGGCCTCAAAGCCATTGAACAAATTAGGTTTCATTTCATATCTCCCTCTCTTTCTCTCTTGCGTTGCTGCACGCTCCTTGTCCCTTTCTCCATTTCTAGAAAACTTCCAAGATTCTTCGATCTCCACGCTAGGCGTTGTTGCCCTATTTTCATGCAATCTTCATCTATCTCTTCTAAAAATTCAGACGCTCTCATTCCTATCTCTCTTTTCTGATTCAGTCAACACAAAAGGTTAATAAACTTTTGGAGATCTCTGAGGGAGAATCACTGAGGCAGAGATTTGATTTCAAACGGACACTTTTGACTCAAGAACTCAATCCAAAATTCTTAATTTCCCGCTCAAGAGCAAACCCTAACTTTTGCATATCGGACTATTTTGGGGGGACCGGAAGCGGCCTACATCACACGAATTGTGCCCCTCACGAATACTGTCATTTTCTTGTTGTTGATATCATCTCTCAAAAACTCTAAGAATTTCTTTTAGAACTTTTTGCTTTCTGTCTTGGCGTACTTTGGCCGTAACAGAATACTCGAATTCGTTCGGCTTGAAGTCGGATCTGTTCGTGACAATATAGAGTAGATTCGAGATCGACGTCCCGAGTTCACTGCCCAAAAACAGCTAATATCTGTCTCTTAACTGATTTTCTTTGGTCGAAACATATAGTATTTCTTAAAAGAAAAATCATGTTTTGGTTTCTTCCTTTTGTCTTTAGTTGTTATTTTTGCGAGCCAGTAATTTGGACACTAACATAATGTGATGAAAAGGCACGTTTCCTGGCCCTTTGTGTTCAGATTTTTCTTGTTGATATTTCATGGCTAAACTACGTTCCTAGATACTGTTTTGAATTCTTTTTAAAAATCTGTTGATAACATTTGGATACAAATCATGAACTGATAAATACGGTGTTCATTGTGTGTAGCCATAAAACTAAGTGCTGCTTTTGTTCGTTTAAAAAATCATATTAGGAAGTGTTCAAGATAACTCATTTAGTAAAATATAAATGGTAGCGTATATAGGAATTTAATTATTTTATTAGAAGCCAAGTTTCAACATTTTCTTTACTCTGTAAAGACATTCTGTAGCACACCATGTTTAACATACATTCTGTTCATTAGGTATTCTAGATCTATGTCCTTAACTCAATTTAAGTATAAACATCAAGAAATTATGCATTTAGGATGTAAAAGACTCGTTGTGTTCCTAGTTCATTTAAAATCATATTATTTTGGTTTCGGTTATCAGTAATACTCATGTATTAGGAACCATCACTGTACTATTAGCTTAAAGAATGAACATTGAGAAGGTATAACTTGTTAAGGAATTTGAGGTGATCTCTTTCATCTCCAAGTAATAGTAGAAAATATGACGTTAGGATTTCTTTCTTTAAGAGCTTAGATATCATGCTCGTAGACTTTTAAAATGCTTGTTTGAAATAGATTTAGCTAATTTAGGAATTTAAAATGACTTTACATGGACTTGTAATATATTCGTCTCTTTAATGAGTGAGGATACTATTTAATAAAAGTCGAATGTTTGCAGCCTTTCTTCCATATTTTCATGTTTGTTAGAAGTAGATGTTCTTCTCTAATATGTTTCTCTTCCTGTCTTTCTTTTGTTTTGCATGACACACGGGAGCTTTCTTGAGTCTTACTTCAAGACTCGATGCCGCTGTTAGACCAAGAACGCGCATCTATATCTTCATTAGCGTCCAGACCTCTCTTTTGCTCTCTCAAAATACATCCAAACAGAGAATGAAGAGGGCAAGGGAATGCAGCAAGCATTCTGTTATAGTTCTCCTTTAATTGCTTATGCAGAGCATTATGTTTGATAACTTTCTCTCAACTATTTACTATGAATACTTGTTTGCTTTACTCACTGTGTTTAATGTTTGAAATATCTCAAATTCAACCGATTTCTTAGAGATCTAAAGGAACATATAGTGGATACCTGCCCTTTTAAATCATCTGGGATATTTAATAAAGTTAAAGAAATCAGTTAATTTGACAAAGTCCAAGACATTAGTATATAGGACTAAATATGTCAGAATGTTGCCTTTTTCCATTAGATATATAACGTTGGTATGTATCTTTTAAAATGTTTTTGAAATTTGGAATGGATTTTTTAACTTTACAAATAGACAGTAGCTTTGGGTTAATCAAGTCTCTTACACTAAGTCAGTCTACTTTATCTCTCACACTTAAACTTGCAAAATTCTTTAGGCGTAACAGTTACTTTAGACACAACATTAAGCCTTAGCCTTAATTAACCTACGTTTGGTCGGTTAACCGTAATTAGCGGATCACGTAGGGTGCTTTTAAAACCTTCCCTATAGGATTAATTAGAACCCTTACTTAGATCATAAGGTTAAGCAGACCATAAAACAGAGTTGACTTTAAACATTATTTAGCTAAAATTGGTGTCCTAATTCACCATTAAATAATTAGGTGGCGACTCTCTTAATTAATTAACCTCGGACTTACCAATAGGTTATACTCTAGTTTGACCCGTGTTAAAATGGGGTATATCGGGTCTATCCGCCCTCAAATAGGATATATCGGGTCTATCCGCCCTCAAATAGGATATATCGGGTCTATCCGCCCTCAAATAGGATATATCGGGTCAATCCGCCCTCAAATAGGATATTGAAGTTAATCCTTCCTCAAAAGAATATTCAATTTATTTTGATCCGAGTGGTCCCGCTTGCATAAACATTGCCAAATTATATCTTTCATAAATCATTGCCAAATGCATTTATCTTTATAAACGAATTTTTATGTGCCATTGCCGACCATGAAATATGTCACCATAAAATTATATTTTTATATGTTTTAAATTCGCTTTTCTTATGAATCGATGCCTAAATATTATTTTCATAAGATTACTTTTATGCCATATTGCATCTTATTTCCTAACAAGTATTTTTAGCATTGTTAAGCTTTGCAGGAAATATAGCGCAACGTGGAACTATATCTTAGCAGTGAACTGAGGCAATTTGTTGGAGAGGAATACCAAACTCTCCAACAAAGGTCATGGATCTACTTCGAACTCCGCTCGGCTCAACTCTCAAAATTCGTAATCCAAATTCTTATTTTAAACATCTTTTTTTCAATCACGATACCCACTGTTTCTATGATTCGACACTGGGGCAGCGTTTTTAGGATCCGCAACAATCGTTAAATCCTACTCCATAATACCATAAGTCTTGAACTACATATGGCCTGATTCTCGTGAGACCCGAGATATGTAGGCAACTCGAAACCGGAGTTCGGACGCAATCATTTTTTTTTACGTCCCTTTTGTCTCATTCAAACATTGATGGTTGGGACAAAATTGGCTACTAAGTCAATTTTTTTGCCCGAAAACTCTTTCATCGTCTCCGGTCAAAGAGGGGCAGCTGTTGACATCCAATTTTGTCCCTCCTTTCTTCTAAACTATTTTTTTTCTTTGAGCTTCTAATATCCCTAATAATGTAAGAATAATAATTATTATTTATTTATTATCACTATTTATGTTTTTTGCAAAAAAGCATCTTATTCTCCTCTATTTTATCAAGTAATAATATTTCTTTAATTTTACATTTTTATAGTCACTGAATGTTAGAGTATTTAATTTAGCAAAGCTAGCGTAGTAGTAATTTTGTAATGTCCTCTACTTATTTTAATAATAATAAATATTATTATGTTTTTCAAGATGGGAAAAAATCCCATCTATAAAATCTGGATGGCTCAAGTTTTAACTCTTTAATCAGTCCATTAATTGACCAACTACCTGGCCCAAAATATCAACCCAACTTAACAGCCCATTGTCTATTTGGTTCATATGTTCTAGACCTTTCTCAAATAACTGAAAAAACCCAAATGGCTCTCGTTCAAATTTTGGTCAAAAAATCTCAAGAAAAGATCCATTGTCACGTGAGCTTTTGAAAGCTCTTCAAAAACCCTTATCATTTTCTTGCATTCCTCTGCTTTTGCTTTCTTACAACACAAAAATGGCTTCTCCATTTTGGTGTAAGACACAGCAACCATTAGCGGCAATATCGCTGCCCGCTTCTGCCACAATTTGCCCGTTTGAAATCCCACACTTTTTTTTCAAAATTCAACTTAAAAAAACCTAACCCTAACTCTTTCTTCCATCTATAAATAGACCCCTTTATAACTTCAGCAAGGGATTCAGCGGCCTCCCCTTTTCTCATAGCTCACTGATTTTCCAAAAAATAAAGCAAAATTTATAGTTTGTTCTTCCTTTTCTTCTCCGTTTTTGTTGGTTTCTAATCCTGAACAGATATTATTTTGTACCGGTATTTGGCACCGTCCGAAGTAGCGAGTTCGAGGTCGGATTTCGATAGAGAATCAAAGACCCCGCCTTAGTTCACTGCCCCGAAGAAGGTCAGTAACTTTTCTTCTCTTTGTTTATTTCGACTCTAAAATTTGAAACACTTTTATGTTGTGGTACATTCTGTGAAAGTTGTTAGCTTTTTGGTTTTTGTTAAAAATAGATGGTTAATATGCTTTTTGTTGTCTAGTTTTGAGTCGTCATTCTGTTCTTCCTAGAAATCCTATATTAGGATTTTTCTCTTACTAGTATTTGTAAAGTCATGTCATTAAGAAAATGTATGTCCTGGTTGTGCAATTGTCTGTATTGACCGATAAGTATTTGATAAAATGCCTACACGAACTATCTTTTGTCATGACCGTGGATAAGAAGGGCAACTCGTTTAGTCAATAGTAAATAGTAATCTTGCAATACTATTTAGGATGGATGTAGTATTTGCTCACTTAAATATCGCCTAAAAGAAATGATACAACTCGTTAATGTGACGAGTATGCCTTCTCCTATTTCTTGGATTACAAAGCATGACAGTAGTTATATTTATTCACAGAATATATAAATCTTGTATCTAGAATTCAAATATTGTGTATGTGACTTTCTTTATCTCTTAGAAATAATGCTTATAAGATTCTAAAATATTTTTGCTCGAAAGAAATTGAACCCAAAGTAAACGTAGGATGTTATATGAGAAGTTCGATTTTCTTTGTGCTTAATATAGGTCTTATTTCATTCAATTTATTTCCTTGAAATCTTTAAAGCAGAAAAGAAAGTTCTGTTAATCTACATAACTCTGAATAATAATATTCCGATCTATCATTTTCACTCGTCTACTTGAAAACGAAATATAAGCATGAACTCATCGTGGCTTTATGAATTGGACTTCACTGGCCTATTTATTCTTAGAAATAGGATCTAGTTTGCTACTATACTTGTTCGTCTAAATGGACGAAAGTAGGAGTAAGTAGTTCTGAGTCTATTATTTCTACATGGTTAACAGATATTCATTAGCATTCTAATAAATTAGACCAAGTACATGATTGTAGCTTAATGGAACTCTTATGTTAGACATTGGTATATTGTTATTATGTATTAGAATGAGGATGAAAACTTTCAGTTCATGAAATGTAGTTGTTCACTGCCAAAATAGTACTTCTGTTAAGAAGTATTCTTGTAATGCTCTGAATCATCTTTGTACTTAAAATGGATCAACTAAGTTTGAGTAATGTGATAAATGACTTATACTAACTTATTGTGTAATTATTGGGTAATTTATAGCGAGAAAGTATTCTGTTAAGGTCTCGCCTTATTTGTAGGATAAGAGTGACTATATTCGTGGGAGTTTGAGTTTTACTCATTGTTAAAATATATTTATTCCGAAACCTTTGCCATAAAATATATGAGTCTTTTATCAAGATGTGGTGCTGAAATATTAGATTGACATGTGTATCTATTGTTGTCTCATTATTTTAGCTCGCTAGAAAGTATGCCATTAGGAGATTTTAATGTCTAATCTCAAAACCTGAAGTAAAGATGAGAATGAACTCCTTGCAGAGTTATACTTTATGTTTATGAATCCTTAATTTATTTATTTATCTCTTTAAATATCTACTTTTTCTAATTTTTTTATTTATTTATCTTTGCATATGCACGAGGATTAATATGGAGTCTTAATGCAAGACTCGTCCCGTACAAGCATGGAGTCATTACCACAGAGTGTTAGACTGCATTGGACATCTAGAAGAAGAACAAGCGAAGACTGCATTGGACATCTAGAAGAAGAACAAGCGAAAAGCTTGGGGTTGCCTATGGCGGCCTTCGTCTTTTTATATTCACTCTTTTTGAATTTTGATGTCAATTTGATCTTGTTATTTGGGTTTGTTTCGGTTTGTTTCTACACTTAGCAGGGGGTCCATGCTTTAGTTTTTAATTTCCTCATTTAATATTCTCATACAGTTAGTATATAATACTGATCTTAAAGAATGATTGGAAAATCAGTCAAGTTTTAGTTTTCCACCATATCAATATTTTTATTTTTAAAAGAAACGTGATTCTAAATTAGACTTAACAGACCTTTCTTTTAAAATGCCATAACTTTAATAATTTGGCCATTAATAATTCTCTGGATTTGAGCGAAAAACAATTTTCTAAAGTTATAAACTCTGCCTATTAGTATTTATTAGAATTTCAAAGTTGATTTACATGCTTATCAATTTACATGTCAAATGATATTTTTCTTAGTCTTAAAATTAATTGACTTAAGTTTGGCCGGTTAACCATTTTTTAACGGATCTTAAAAAGTGCCTTACCCCTTCCTTTTGAGATAATTAGAACCCTTACCCATAATCTTAAGGTTAAGCAGACCATAAAATAGAGTTAACTTTAAGCATTATTTAGCTAAAATTGGTGTCCTAATTCACCATTAAAATAATTAGGTGGCGACTCTTTAAATTAATTAAACCTCTAGAATTACCCACATGTTGTACTCTAATTTGACCCGTGTTAAAATAGGGTATAACAGAGGGCTCGTTGGACTTGGCAGACTTGGCACTTGTGGGGGAGGTGGTTTCCTCTTCAGGCTCAGAATAGGGGTTAGATTTAGTAGTGGTTTCAGTGGTCCATGTGTTTGGGCTGAGACTAGGCTCATTCCGCACTTGGACATGGATTTGGGGCACAACACTACTACTATTTCGCTTACTTCCGTGCTGAATTCGATCGATCTTACCGAGTCTAGCAGAATCGATTCCGTTCTTGGAGTTGGGTAGGTCTGCACCAGTTCCTCTATGGCATCCTTCTTCTTCAGTATCTCCAGTGCTTTGGAGACTCCTTGTTGAATGTTCTGAAGTGGTGGTGATTTGTTCATTCTCTTTGGCGTTGATGGTGAGGGTATGGTTGGTAGATCGATCGGGATGAATACTGGCTCTGCCACTGGGTCTTCTTTCATCAGATCTGGGAAGAAGGGAAGGGATTGAAAATTTTGGAAAATGTGGCTGTTGAGAGTTTGTGGGTCTGTTATCGGCGATGGACGGTCGGCGTTGGCCATCGATTGCCATAGGAGAGGGCCAAATGCCACTAAGGCCTTGTTCAGGGCTTCTACTGTCACTCTGGCTAGGTGTGCCGAATTTTGCACTATCAGCGTCACCTTCCTGTTGTCCAGAGTGAAGTCGTATGAAATCCCTTGCCCCTACAAGGCAACCTCCAACCAGGAGGCCGGTTGGTGGTCCGGTGGTAGTGGGTGGGTGGAGATGGTGGTCTGAGGCATGTTTTTTGCCATTTTTGTGTTTCTTTGATTTGCTACTTTGGGTAAAGATGGGAGTGGTGTTTAAGGACCAATTTCCCATCATAAACCCTTCTGGTGTCACATCTTGGACAGTGGAAAGATTTCCTGGTGTTGGGATTAGGGGAGTTGTTTGTTCATTATTGGGGATGTAATGGAGGTGATGGTTGTGGTCTTTTCGACTGGAGAGGGAGAGGAGTGCAGATAGGGTACTCGATTACCGTTTCTGTCGCTTGGTTTTCTCCATTATCGGGTGTTTCAGTAGCTTTGACAGGGGAAGCATAGGCTTTAGAGTTTGGGTGGGGGATTGGCTGTCAGTGGTACCCACGGGTGAGTACCCGTTTGAGTGTAAGAAAAAGGCCCCATTGGCTATTCCGCCCAGTGTGGTGATTGAATCATTGGGGTTTGGGCTAGCCTCCGTTTGGGAAGTGTGCTGATTATTTGAGTCAGTGGGTCTTCTGTACCTGGCCCCGCTTTTCGCTTGGCTCCCATGTTAGGCTGGTCCCTTGGGCTTGGGTTAAGCACGTGCTTGGGCTTGTGTTGGTCCCCCGGGGTAGTTTTTATTGGGCCCAGTGGCCTTCATTTGTTTTTCTGAGTACTGTGTATTGGTTTTTTTAGATTGTAATTAAAAGTTTTTGTTTGGAGGAATTTACCTGAAATGGCATCGAACATGTTTACCTGTACCTCTTTTGTATGTGGAGTATGATGTGTTTTTGGTTCATTGCCCTCCATGGAGATAGATGCCTTTGGCTATCCCTGCTTGCATCTTCGTGGGAAGGTGACAGTCTTCCATTCACTTTCCTCTGGGTTCGGTTCCATTTGTTGGACTTCTTCATGTGTTCCATTGGCTGTTGAGGAGGAGTGAGGTTTATAGCTGCACCTTGGAGCAGTGTGTCCTATCCTGCCACAGCTGGTACATAGGATTCCCTCGCCTTCATAGATCACTGATTGTTTGTGGTCTCCTATGATTACTGGGGTTTCCAGTGGCACTTGGATACAAATGGGTGCATATCTCCCCCTTAGAGGACGTGCATTGATCAATCTTTAGGAGCTTGCCTAGTTTTCTTCCAACTTTTTCCAAGATGACTTTGTCATAGAACTCTGTTGGCAGCTGGGGTAACCTTATCCAAATGGCAGTAGAAGTTAGGGTGGCTTCCTGAGGGACAAATTTTGGTTCCCACTTCCGAACAGATAGAAAGTGTCCAGACACAAACCATGGCCCTAGATGTAGTGCCTTAACCATACTTTCCTCTAAGCTAAATTTTACTATGAAGAAGTCCCATCCTAGGTCAATCAAGATTAACTGTTCAAATGGCTTCCATAGGTCAACTAGTTTAGATCGAAGCATGTGGTGAGGCATCTTTCTTTTGAATATCTTGATGATTACTGAGTATCTCCAAGGTGTGTAGAGGCATTCCTTCTCTTCCGGTGAGAGGGGGATGGAGCCTTCAATGTGTTTTTCTTTAGCCAACTCTGGTGTTGGTTGGTTTTCCATGTCGTAGTAGTTGGTTTGGTTACACGCTTGCTTGTCCAGTAGTATTTCTTTGTAGGAGTGTTGGGGTGTTTCCACCTCCATTTGGGTATGTTTATCCGGAGGTTCCGGTGGGAGAGGTGGTTTGATCAAAGAGGGATCCGTGGGATGGAGTTCAAGGGTGTTTGAGAGAGAAGATGAGAGTATATACTGTGGTGAACTTTTTTACCAAGTGCTTATTATGGATGACAAATATATTTCGATGGATATGAGTGTTGCGAAACTATTATTGGCCAATTTTTTTAGTCGCCATAATACTCTGCATTTTTATATACATAAAATTCTAACTATTTAAATTTTTACTTTAATATAATATTATTTTTTAACATGTATGTTGAGGTCCAAAAATTAGATAACAAAAAACACATTTGACTCGAAATTAAGCTACCCATTAGTAAACGTGATTCTAACATGATTTTGATTACTAAAGTTTAAACTCAAATGCAATTCTTAACCTCATAAACGTATTTCAAACAGACTTCAAGCAAACAATAAAGAATATATCAAGATTAAGTAAATTGTCAGGAGATCGACCAATTTCTGGATTGAACCCTAATTGAATGAAGAAGAAGCGAGCATCGAAGAGAGAATTCTAGAAGCAGATATTTTCTCTATCTGTATGTATTTCTCTCAAGCGTACAAAGCTCTATTTATATTTACAACCAATAAATGAATAAATTTAAAAACAAATACAGGTATACATTTGGGTTATATCTACAACTATAATATGTTGGGCCTCCACTGTTCGTGGGGCCTGGGTCCATAACAGAACAAGTAACTCAAACACCCCCCTCAAGTTGGAGGATGAGTGAACACCCAGCTTGCGAAGGAGGAAATAATATTGAATCCCAGGTAAGACCTTAGTAAAAAGGTCCGCCAGTTGCGAAGATGCTGGAATATAATGGAGGGAGATGAGACCATCAATCAACTTTGTTATTAGTTAGTGTTTTGATGGTAGTATTTGAGAAAGAGGTTGCTTTGTCCCTCACTGGAAAAAGAAAGAAAGGAAGAAGTGTTTAAAAGTACTTCTTTATCTTGCATAATTTGAATATTTTAAAGATGTTTTGGAGGGAAACTAGAATTTGGCTATATTATTAATAGTCAAGATTGGGCACTTGGGCCTTGGGCCAATTAAGTAACCCGAATTAATATTTTCGTCACCCATTATTTGATTAATTAAAAATGTTTTAGCCTTTAATTTCAGAAAACGTTTTTAACAATATTTTTTTTAATTCAAAAGAAGGTGACTATTGGTTTTAAAAGGTGCCTGTTATGAAGAGATGACTATGTTCTATATCATCTCCAAAACTAAATCATCTAAAACTTTCATCTCTTTCTCTTCTACTTATTTTCTACAACTCACAACTATTCTGTTTCTTGTGGGAAATTCGAGTTAATTGCTGAAACTCGGATTTCAGAGGCTTTGTAGAATCCTGGAGAAATTTTGCCATAATCCCTGCAGCAATGAAATTGGGAGGCTTAAATTCCTTAAGGACAGTGACTACACTATCAAGGCCTAATTATTTCGTCCCCATATTCTATTATTTTTTTCTAACAAACTTCTCACGGATAAAATGGAAATCAGGCTCGATGTGCTTGGTTCTCTCATGCATGACAGGATTGCGAGCAATGCTCAAAGATGCTTGGTTGTCACAATATACAGGCACAAGAGAGGAAATATGCAGTTCAAGATCACCAAGTAAACGCACTAGCCAAGTGACCTCAACAATAGTCTTGCGAAGTGCTCTATACTCTGCTTCAGCTGAGGATAAGGAGTTTGTTTGTTGCTTCTTCAATTTCCAACAGAGAGGACTACCACCCAATGAAATAAAGAATCCACTAACACTCTTACGAGAAGAAGAGCAAGCTGCTCAGTCAGAATCAGAGAAAACCTTCAGGAAAAATTTGAAGAAGTAGTGAGCAAAAGACCCTTAGCTGGATCATTGGCCAGATATCTCAAAACATGGAGGGCAGTATGGTCCTTAGAGCATGAAGAGATGAGCTTAAGTGTTGAACTGAGAAAGATATATCGGGTCTGGTATGTTGCAAAAAATTGACTTTCCCTGCTAGTCTTGTATAGGGTGAAGGGTCTAGCAATAGATCACCAGAATTAGTAGTGAGTTTGTTATACAACCCAAGTGGAGCCACAACAGGAAAAGTAGAGGAGCACTGGAACTCAGCAATTATCTCCTTGCAAAATTTATGCTAATTACACGTCAAGCCCCAGAAAGTAATGTACATAGCCAAGGTATTTTATCTTAAACTGGTCATCTGATATTAGGCTAAGTCTAGGTGATTTGGCGATTGTTTATGCTCCCACTTGATTATGTTTCAATGTCATAATATGTTTAAATGATGAAAAATGGGCTCTAATTGTGAATTTTACACATTGCAGGATGGTGAGCCTAGATGATGCCTTAAAGTGGTGATTGAAGCTACATTGGAGCAAGAAAGACCCCTCGGAGCTGAGTGCGCGCAAAGACTAGACAAAGAATTGAAGAAAAATGGCCTGAACTAGTGCGAAGTCTAGCGCGAGGTCTAGCGCGTTCGCGCTAGTTCAGAAGCGGGAGAAAGAATGTTAGGCTACTAGCGCGAACACTAGTGCGTTCGCGCTAGTCCCAGTTCCGGAAAAGGTCTGTTAGGGGCAAAATCGGAAATCTGGAGGAATTTTCACTTAACCTATATAAAGTCAAGCTCGCCCAAGGAGTAAAATATCAAGGTTTTCATAGTTTAGTGCAAGAAACATAGAGGCAAGAGGCAAGGAGGAAAATCCAACATCAAGTTCTTCTTTTCTTCTTCTTGTTTTTACGTTTTGAATGAAATTAAACATTATTGAGATGAACACTGCTATGAGTAGCTAAAACCCATTGTTCTAGGGTCATGGGTGAAACATGATTGTTGTTGTTCAGTGTTTAATTTAACAAAGTTGGTTTAATCATATTGGGTTGTTTATTTAATTCTGTTCTCAATTATTTTGCTGAGTAGCTAACAGTGAAATACTATCTACGAATCTAGAGTTGAACTCGAAAGTGGGAACTTTGGATTGCATATAGAATTAAATAGAGCAAGTTCTTGAACCTGGGCATCGGGGGACGGATTCACAATTAGGATAGACATATACCTAATTGCCTTGCTTGGTTGAAGTACAGGAACTGTAAACGCATTCTTGTTAATCTTAATTCCATAGACATATAGGCATTGAGTTAATTTGAATAGGCGAGTAAGGAGTCGAAAGATCCTTACGAGCATTATCAACCCTGTCAATCAATAATCCAGATAAATCAATTAGTTATTTTAAGCCAAGAACGCAACATGACTGTTACCTAACCCGTGACCCTGGAATATTCTTCACTATTGATTGTTATTCGAAATTGCTGTGTGTTTAGTTGATTATTCTAGTTATTTTAGTAATTGATATTTTTAGGTAGTAAATTAGAGACAACTATATTTTGTGAGAAATCTCTTGGATCAATAAGTGAATTGAGTTTGAATCACTCAAAAGTTAATCACAAGTCTTCGTGGGAACGATACTCTACTCACTACTTTATTACTTGACGATCACGTGCACTTGCGTGAGTGTTTTGGTCGCAACAAGTTTTTGGCGCCGTTGCCGGGGACTTAGAAATTAGCTACTTGACTGAGTTAAGCTTTTATTGATTATTTGTTCAAGCTTTAATTTTTAGTTTACCTGGTTTGTGTGAACACAGGCTTTTCTTCTGAATGCGGAGGAGCCGAAGCGCAAACAATCTACTTCCCCTTGATCCTAAAATTGAAAGAACACTTCACAGAGTGAGGAGGGAAGTAGACGCAAGAACCAGAGTTGAAGGAGATTTGGACATATTAGTCCAACCACAGCCAATAGAGATGGCAAGGAATGAGGAACGTGCGGTGATTGAAGACGCAAGGCCCAGTCTTGCTAATATGACTCGGGCTATTGTGAAGCCTGATATCACAGGGCACTTTGAACTCAAACAGTACATGGTGCAGCTGATCCAGTCCACAGGGCAATATGTGGGTCTATCTCATGAAGATCCGCAGAGGCATATTCAGAATTTCTTGGAAATTACGGACGCTTACAATTATCCGAATGTTTCCAAGGACTATGTCAGGCTGACACTTTCTCCCTTTTCACTACTTGGGGAAGCTAAGGAGTGGTTGCAGAAGGAGCCCGCAAACTTAATTCGCACTTGGGATGATCTAGCAAGGAAATTCTTAATCAAGTTTTTTTTCCACTAAGAAAACAAAGGTATTGAGGAGTCAAATTCTTGGGTTCGAACAACGAGATGGCGAGACACTTCGTCAAGCATGGGAAAGGTACAAGAAGATGCTCAGAGACTGTCCATATCATTGCCAAACTGACGAGGTATTGGGTCACACTTTCGTGGATGGGTTAGATGATGCCTCAAAGATGAATCTTGATTCAGCTTGTGGGGGTAGTTGCATGGCCAAACCGTACAGTGAAATCCAAATCTTGCTAAATAACTTCACTGCTAATGATCATAATTGGCAAGGTGAGGGTGATTCGCAAAAGGCAATTAAGCAGAAATCAGCTGGAGTACTTGAGCTCGACGACTTGACAGCCATGAGAGCCGATATTGCAAAGTTGGCTAATCAGATGACTAGGATGACAATGCAGCAACCACAACCAATACAACATGTACAACAAATGGCTATTTGCTACGAATTATGTGGTGACAATCATATGAGCGACATGTGCCCTATGAATCCTGAATCCATATACTATGTGGGGCAGCAGAACAGAGGTTCACCGAATCAGCATGCACAATATGGGAATTCTTACAATCCAAATTGGAGGAATCATCCCAACTTCTCATGGGGTGGAAATCAGCAGAATCAGAATAGCTATAGACCCCAAGGGAATTTCAATCCACCTCAGAAGCCACCCCAACAAATGGAAGAGAGTACAAATGATTTGCTAAAGAAGTTGTTGATTGACAATCAGCAGCTCAGAACCGATTTTAGAAATCTTGAAAGGCAGATGGGGCAGTTGGCAACGAATCATAACACCAGACCTGCAGGCGCTCTCCCCAGTGATACAGAAAAGAATCCTCAAGTGAATGCAGTTACACTCAGAAATGGGAGAGAGCTGGAGGAAGTGCCAAAGAAAAGAAAAGACAAAGCCACACCCGAGGGGGAGTTGATACCGAAGGAAACTCATGAATCGAAGAATACTGATGCAATTCCAGAGCCAGTGGAGGCTACAAGGCCACCACCACCTTTCCCCCAGAGATTGCAGAAAAAGAATGATGATCGTATGTTCAGCAAATTTCTCTCCATGTTGAGCCAGGTTCAATTAAATATTCCACTTGTTGATGTACTGCGTGAAATTCCAAAGTATGCTAAGTACATAAAGGATATAGTGGCTCACAAGAGAAGATTGAATGAATTTGAGACAGTGGCACTTACTGAGGAGTGCACCTCAAGGGTCCAGAACAAGCTTCCTCAAAAGCTTAAGGATCCTGGCAGTTTCACCATTCCGGTGCGCATTGGTAATATTGATGTGGGTCGTGCTCTTTGCGATTTGGGGGCGAGTATAAATCTGATGCCCTTATCTTTGTTCAAGCAATTGGGCCTGGGAGCTCCAAGGCCAACTACTGTGATGTTGCAGTTGGCTGATAGATCAATAGCACACCCCGAGGGTGTGATTGAAGATGTGTTGCTGCAAATTGGAAAATTTATCTTCCCAACTGACTTTATATCCT